>NC_048303.1:70636205-70758932 GCF_013100865.1 Trachemys scripta elegans
GGGCAGCCCGGCTCTTAAACAGAGCCGAAGAGTCGGGGAGGAGCAGAGCCGCCGCGGCTGGAGGCTCTGCTCCTCCCCTGACTCTTCAGCTCTGTTTAAGAGCCAAGCTGCCCCCGCGCTACCGGCTTCGGGCAGCCCCTGTGCCTCCGGACCCTGTACCGCCGGAGCCCAGGAGGGGAAGTGCCCGGCCGGCGGCTGGGGTCCGGAGGCAAGGGGGCTGCCTGAAGCCCATAGCGCTCGGGCAGCTCGGCTCTTAAACAGAGCCGAAGAGTCAGGGGAGGAGCAGAGCCACCATTTTCCCAGACATGTTCGGCTTTTTGGCAATTCCCCCCAGACGGGGGTTTGACTGCCGAAAAGCCAGACATGTCCGGGAAAAAGAGGACGTATGATAACCCTAACTGAACAAAAAGGACTCTGAAGGAACCCTTTCACTCACCTGGGCTCTGAGGTAAAAACCAGGCCTTGGGACAGATTTTTGGGACTAAGTTTTATTTTTCAGTTATTTGTCTGAATAAACCCAGACCCCAATAATGGTGGTTGGTGACTGGATGAGCAAGTGTGTGGAGTTTCTGTAAAAGGGCCTGGAAGAGGGAGAATAAAGAGCAGAGCAGTGCAGATAACACATGGGGGGTAGACAACTTGTTTACATGTTGTCCTGGGGTCAATAGGTTCTCTTCTGTATCTGGGGAAAACAAGAGAAATGAATAGGAAAGCAAACACACAAACTCTATTCCAGCTTATTTGATCCTACCTGGAACACTGCAAGGACTTGTCTACTATCTTCTTATTGGCACAACCCAAGACATTCTTCCAACTTGCATCTTTCAATACTATGCATGCCTCAAACATTCCCTGTGGGCACAGCACACATTTCCAATGTCCATCTACCTGTAAAACAAAGTCTATTCAGAGCCTCAAGGCACAAGTGCACTTAGAAGAATAGAGCTATCATTTGCCTTCAAGGGAAAAGAGAGAGGAGTATCCATAGGGAATCTTTTTTTTCCCTCTAGCCTGATTTGAAAAGAGAGAATTATAAAAGAGATATGGTCCAGGAGTGACCTTAGCATTCCTGCTACCCATGCTGGTGGAGTTCCAGCGAGCTGCAGAAACAATGTTTTTAGGACACAATTCTACAGTGTGCTGAGGAATTCACATGACAGCTCCCAACGACTCCCATTAGCTAGTGTTAAGAGGATCTTACAGGTATCATTTTTGCCAATGCAAAAATATGATCAGGACTACTCAGAGTTTCCCATATCAACCTCAATTTTCACTTTGCTAGATCAGGCTCTTAATGTCACAACTGCATTAATTCACCCCCTGAGTAAATACCTCGTCAACCACTCAGCACTCAAAAATTTCAGAGCAGGACCTAGGCCAGAAAGGTCAAAGAAGAAAGATGACATCCATTATGAAGAGAGGTTCCAGATAAGGAGCTATAAAGGGAAAAAAGGGTGGTCACATAATAAATAGACAAAAGCCATACTCAGATTCTAGGGTGGATGTGAATCTGCTAGAAGGAAAAAAAATGACCGGGGGGGTGGGGATCTAAAAGTAGACACTAAAATAAAGTGAAATGGGCAATTAATATCTCATCTTCATTCTGAGACATGTCATCTAGTGTGACAGGAAATTCTGAGTTAGCTTAATCACTTTTTTTACATAGGTAAGAATTATATTTGCACAATTCCTTTGCTTCTCTTACACTCGTGGAACTTGAGGTGGCTACAGCCAACTGACTTGCAAAGATGTGCTTGCAAATTTGATATGGTGTTGTGTCAGTGTTACTTTATGTGACTGAGCATCATATTGTGAAGGTTGATTAAGGTGGAATAGAGACAAATTGATGACAATTATGTTGGGCAGCAAGCAAAGCTCTACTGACAATAATGAAAAACAATTACTTTGATATCATTTTTTAAAACAATAGTGTCCTGAAGCATACAAATTCCTACTGATTTCTTTACTAAGTTTCTCACTGTGATGAAAGCAAAATTGTCCCAATAGGGGAACTACACATAGAATTTAAAAAAATAATGTACAGATTAAAAGAGATAGTTATGCAATCTGTTTTAATAGTGAATAAATTAAGATTGACAATAGTCTTTCCTTGAATCACAAGCTTGTTACAGCATTATGTCATGATAGCTGAGTCATGATATAGATTCACATGTTCATAGATTATAAACACAGGCCATAAGATTTCCCTAAATTAATTTTTGTTTGAACTAAAGCATATTTTTTTACTAAAATGCCCAACCTTGATTTTAAAATTACCAGTGATGGAGAATCCATTTTGTCCCTTGGCAAATTGTTCCAATGGTTAATTACCTCTACTGTTAAAAATTTATACTTTATTTCCAGTCTGAATTTATCTAACTTCAATCTCCAGCCATTAGATCTTGTTATACCCTTTCCTCCTAGATTACCACATTTTTCTTCCCCATGTAGGTAGTAACAGATTGTTTCCAAGTCACCCCTCAACCTCTCTTTATTAAGCTAAATAGATGGAGATCCTTTGAGTCTCTCATTATAAGGCACGTTTTTGGGTTATTTAATCAATCATTCTCATGACTCTTCTCTGAAGCCTCTCCAATTTATCAACATCCTTCTTGAACTGTGGGCACCAGAACTGAACACAATATTCCAGCAATGGTCACACCAGTACCAAATACAGAAATAATATAACCTCGCTACTCCTACTCTAGATTCCCATTTATACATCCAAAGATTGCTTTTGGCCACAGCATCACATTGGAAGTTTGTATTCAGCCAATAACCCCACATCTTTTTCAGCATCACTGCTTCCCAGGACAGAATCTCCCATCCTGTAAGTATGGCCTACATTCTTTGTTCATTGATATATAATTTTACATTTGCACGTATTAAAATGTATATTGTTTGCTTGCTCCCTGCTTACCAAGAGATCCAGATGATTCTGCATCAGTGACATAGGTGAACAATTTTTATAGATTATGGGGTTGAAAACACTCATTGACTGCAGTGGCAACAAAATTAGGCATAGAGAGTAACATTTCCTAAATTATGTAAGTGATTTAGAAGCATAAACCCTATTTTCATGAGTGACTTACGAGCCTAAGATTTAATGAAATCCAATGGGATCCCACTGATGTTCACTTGTGTTGAAACTGGGGCTTACCTAAATCATTTAGGTGCTTTGATAACTGTACAGTATATGAATTACTTAATCATACTGTACAATTTTAATTTTTACAGTAAGTTAAAATTACTACAATACTATTCAAATTAACATTTGCATACATTCACCACGTTCTTGGGTCTTTTACTGATAATTACCAGTCAATACACCTACTCAGAAGTAGTGGACACAGCGCCATTAGGGCATTAAGAGTTTGTGATATGCAGGTAATGCTCAATAATATAATTTCACTCTATTTGTCCTTTGAGTGACAGGTCTACCAATAGAGCAATTTATAACAAATATTGTATTTCATGAATTTAACTTTTTTCTGTTTGCAGATTGTCCTCTAGCAATTTTCTCAAATGTATTCTTTATTCAATTAAATGTTTAGCATATTTAATTTAGTCTATGACTTGCTCTTTGAAAACTGAAATTTAAATTATGCTGTTTCACTGTAATGGACATGAGTCAAATGATACTGTTTCGGATTCCTGATCAAATCAATGAAACTCTTATAAAAAAAATTCTGGTGTAAATATTCACTGAGAGCAAATTTAAATTTCACATTTTGCAAGTATTCAAACATGTAAGCTTAAAATTCACTTTGCACAAGCTTTTGTGGTAGTAAAACGCAATCACATAAACATTCAGACAGCAAACAATAAAAGGGCATACACACAGTTACTATGGTGATGAGAGCCATTATGAGAACCTGAATTGAATAGAACACAGCTAAACTGAACTCATTTTAAAATTCACATGAATATTCACATAATATTTTTGCAGTGTTCACTCAGCATCCTCAGCTGGTGTATCTTGGCTTAGCTTCATTGACTTCAGTGGAGCTGTGCCAATTTACACAGGATGAGGGGCTGACCCATCAAGTTTTAGAAAGTAACTGAATTTCCATCTAATTATTTCAAACTCCAGAAAAATGTTATTTTCATGACCATCCCACTCATTTTACTAGATTGCACCCACTGAACATTGGGGCCAACAGAAAACTGCTGGCTGTCAACCAAAACTGTTGTGAACAAATGTCCAGGACAAAAGAGTGAGGACAAACACCTGCTCACATCTAGGTCCTTTAAACTGCCTGCTAACCAAACATAAAAGGGTTAAAATGGGATCTTATCTGCTCGGTTATCATTTACATCCAAAAGATAGCAGAGTTTGCATTATAATAATGTCCCATCTCGATGGAAAAGAACGTGCCTACGTCTCTGAACAACATACACATAGTATTCTTCTATTCAAGATACTCAGTTATAGAGTAATGAGAGTCAGAGTCAGAAGTTCAGTTTTTCCAAAGCAAGAAAGCAGTGGTAGCCTGAGCAGTTTTTCATAATCCATGACAAAAAATGAGATCTAGTTACAGAAATCATAAACCCAAACCCAAAGCCATCCAGAAGTGAAAAAATGTCTACACTTCTTCGGACTATATTTTCCTTTGCGCAGACTAAGCAATTCAGGATAGTTTGGTTCATCCAATCAAACTTTTTCACATATTCAGAAGAAAATAAAGTGTCATTTGTATAAAACCGAAAAACTAATAATCATTTGCAGAATGCCTATTGACTACAGACAGATATGTAACCAAATGACAGTCTGCCATCCAATGACATTTATGATGAGAAAAATATTGATTTAAATATGAACACTTGACATTAGAAGCATTAACAGGTTCTTAAAATGGATTAATTTTTGCTCTTCTATAATCTGACTAACCACTGTAAAAAATATCAATCATCATTAATATTTGATTCAGGTCTCCAAACTATCCAATTACAGTTACATGCGTGCATGCCAACTACTCATCAAATCCTCCAGCAGTATTTGATATAAAGTACAAGGCAGTCATTAAATTCACTATAATGAAGGAAAAGATATAGAGTTTATTTACCACTCCCCACTCAGAGTTTTAATTTGGTTTTTTAAACCGCAGCCCAGATATGGGGAATCAAAAGTGCACCTCCACAGGAGAAGCTTCTGGAGTCTAATCCGTAGGACTGGTCAAAACTTTTTTAAAAATAGAAAATAAAGTTTTTGAAAAAAATTGAAATGTTTCAGTGAGAAAAGTATCTGCTTTCCATGGAAAATTTTGACTTTTCATAAAAAAAATGAAAATTAAAACTGTCAATTCAGAAATGTTGTAACATTTAGTTTTGACTATTTTTGACATTCCCGAATATGGGAAAGGTCTTGACTTGTACTTGCAAAACTTGCTTGCATATGTTCACACACATTTGTTCATGTAAATCTGTTAATTTTGAAAACAATAGGGTATTTAGGGATGCAAATATCATGGGAGACATACAATTACCAAATTACATATTTATGTATTTTTATACATTGTATATTTTTGCAGGCACCAGAAGCCCTCTATCTTCTGACACACTGACCATAAAGACAGCACATAGATTTTCAGAATGTAAGACCAAGTTCCATGCAGACCTACTTTACTGAAAATGCACCCCAGTCAGCTGATTGCATATAAAAAGGGTTCTCGGTGCCTAAATATCCATATGCTCATGATGTGGCATATAGCTGCCTAATTTGCATGCATAATCACTATCATTGCATACAAATATATCTGTGCAATTGTGTATGTGTGGACTTTGACATTTAAATTTTAAAATATGGCCCTATATGTACACCATCATCTGTGCTGTCTTCTTAACCCATGTTTAATTAAGACGGAACAAATAAGTATGATTTTGAAGGAGTGGATATGCCAAGCAAAGTATTTTTGAAATAAATAGTTTATGAAGCCTACATATTGTGCATAGCATACAGTTTGACTGTTATCAGTTCGAAGTCTGGAAGCACCAAAAATTTCTCACTGTTCCATTCTATTCTTTATTAATTCTTATACTACCCTCATCCATCATCAGATTATATTCCAGAAGAGCATTGTCATATGACTAGGATTTGTCCCACGTGGAACTCTTTGTCCCTTTGCTTCTCCAGGGGGGAAATTGTGAATTTTAAAATTTGTTTGAATTTTTTTAAGTTACTTATCTATATTATTCTATGTGTGTGAATGTATTAAAGGTGAGGTCACAGAAACACATGGAATGGTGAGTGATGCCAGTTGAGGTGATTCTTGTACGCTATGGGATTTTGTTCCACAGCCTCAGCTGAACCCCTGAGAAAGCTCAGACTCTTGAAGTCACACTTTACCTTTGCAGCTCCATTGTGCCTGAGGTGCAGAGTAGTCAGTCATGGCCCTCATCCTGGAGCCCAGGGCAGTGGGCATTTGGAAGGACCGAGTTGCTGAATTTATCTGGATATTCTATAGGAAGTTGATGTAGAGAGTGGACAACAGGTCTGATGAATTTACAGTGAATCTGTGTTGCTGAGTAGACTTGCTCACTGGCTTTCAGTGGTCATATATGCTTTACCCATGTCCATAATCCACAAGCATGACTCTTTTTCCTCCTTTTGTTCATTCCCATTTTGTAACAGCAATAATTTACTGCCTGTAACACACAACAGACTGTGTATTTCTGGATTATTCTCCTTCTTGGGCTCATGCCTCAGCCCACACCCAAAGCATGCAATAATCCTTTAGAAATGCACTACTGGTTGTGTTTTATAGTCTGAAAAGAGCATCTTTATTCTCATATTTACAATCCCCCATGTAAATTTCATGCATGCCTAAATTCCATACACAGCCTGTAACAACTCTCTTAAACATGCATTTTTCTTTTCAAGACACAGATGAAATGTGCATCCCAATATTCGCAATTTACTTTTTTTATTGATAGAGTTATTACCTCTCATCTTTAAAGTTACTCGGAAAAAGTCATGATCCTATATGTAAGTGTGTGTGTGTCTGTGTAATTTGCGATAAACATGTATTATGGAAAAATTTTATCTGCCCACCATATATCTTTCAAAGTCTATTAATTGTAACATTTTTAAAGAATACTGTACTATGATTTTATAGACTTCATGTACTAGTACAGTAGCTAAACACTTCCTGAATAGATAGCATTTTTAGCCTCTCCCATTATAATTTCTCAGTCATTAGTCTAAGATCAAGTGTAGTCAGTTTAACGTCTTTCTTCTATGTATGATCTATATCCTGCAAGGGGCATGGACAAGGCAATCTAATATGCCTTTACCTCTAACATCTACATTTTAAAGTGGTCTGGGGGGAGAGTTAGGGGGTAAAGGGGGGTGCTACATTTTGAACTTTTAATGATAAGCCAGCAGTCAATTACCTGACACATACTTATGTCCAATATATGTATGGGAAGCTAGCCAAAGAGCCAGTCAATCATAAAAATCAGCATTTCTGAGCCAGCCTTATCATTTCTTGAAATATAGGAACAGTACATTCTTAAATAAGGTATTCACAAAAATAGTATAATTCCCAATGCACCTAAATAATAGCAACTGGGTAACCTCAAAAGATTTGAAAGTTTGTCTCAGATTCACATCAGTGTGGATGCTCTTAATCTCTTTAGATCCTAAAGCTAATACTAGTTTTAGTAAAGTCCATACCTCCGCCTTTAGAGCCTGCTCCTAATCCCAGGCAATAGGCACCTAGCCCATAGCCAACTGACTTCAATGGAAAGACTCTCATTGACTTCACTGGGCTTTGGAGCAGGTCCTAAATGCAGACATGTGGAACTATTTGGCCCCATTGAAGGCAATGGGAGTGTTGTAACGGACTTTAGTGGAGTCGGGATTTCACACTTTAAAAACAAACTGCACACTGATTGCTTTGGTAACTCTGCAAAGGTTCTAATTTCAGTTCTGGCCACGAGTGTAGATTGTGTAGATTTCTGGGGGAAGGAGGGGTCGGAACCAGCACGACCTGAAATAACAGCTTCAACAATGGACTAAATATCCCCATATGGAGACTGAGAAAGCATGGCCCAGACAATAGCTCAGGGTAGTGCACAGCCAGTCTGGGGATTAATAATTTATAAGAAGCTCTTCCAGTTTGTTTGGAATATAAATGAACATAGCCTTGTCATATTTAAGGCAATTTCTCTCACTTGCAATAAAATAATGGGATCCCGTCTTTCTTGTTTAGGCTACTACCTATGGTAATATAGTCATGCAGAGTTCTTGGTGAGTCAATCCCTTTTCAACTATCAATCATCCAAAATAATTTTCTATCATATTAAATCAAAGGGCTAGAGCAGATTCCTTCTATTTGAGAGATAGCATCAGTCAATAAAGGAGTCCACTCTGCATATGAGATTTATAGCTGTCATGCTTTTCATACCATCTACTTCAAGTTTCCAAATGCAATTTTCATGTTGGTATCAAGCATTCAACAGCCACCTGTAGCAACATCTAATGGGATTTTCTGATCATAACAAAGGTCTGAATCCTGTCCAGGTGTCTGTTAATTGACCTAGAGAGGAAGCATTTCATTGTGTGCAGCCAGCTGGCCTTGTTTAGATAAATCAATGCAGAAGAGTGAGTTTGGGGGGTTTAAATAGAGATCAGGGTTAATCTGCAAATGTGTTTTAGTCTTTGAAGGATTTATATTAATCCAGTTTTATCTCTGATGCCATTGATTTGAAGCAATCATTATAACAAAGCTTTTTTTGTATGTGCAACACAGTTCAAGCCATTTAATAACATATTATTTATGATCAATAAAACTGTGGGAATATTTCCAAATGCAAATAATGCCAAAAATCTTTTAATAACAAAGTGGTGTTTTTGTGGGGGGTTGATGAGGAAGGTGACATTTACTAATATAACTATTTCCTTTTTCTTTTTTAATTTCTGCTTGTAATCTTGCCTAGTATGCCCCAGAAAAAAAAAAGATGCATTGATAGAAGGATACAGACAGGGAACACCATCCACAAAAGAAATTCAAAACCACTTTCAAATCTTCCAGATTAAGACAAAAATTAGGTTTACCTCCAAACTCTCAGATATTATGGAGATGATGGGATTATAGTTTCAAGGTAAACTCTTCAAAGAATTCCATTATATGAAACATTAGGGACAAACTCACACAAGTCCACCTACCCCAAAAGTTAGGCTCAAAGGACCAATATTCTGGAGACAACTCAGAGATTTTGGCTTCTGATCCTTGGGTGTGCTAACATACTTTTGCAGTCTTCCAGTGACACTGTCCATCCTAAACCAGAGTAGGCAGACATGGCAGGTGTTAGGAGAGTTGTGTGCACTCTTAATAGGAGGATGACCCCAACCTAGGGCAATACTTAGCTGATATAGAGCTAGAGTGATGGTGTGACTGTGAGGAAAATGCCACGGCCCGTGGTCTGCTGTACTCTGGTGTGCCTCAACTATAGGGAACCATAGACAGCCTTTAGGCTGCTCTAACTTGCCACGGGATATGGCCAGCACAGAGCACACAGTGTTTTGAGTTAAAGCAGCCCCAAGGATTAGGGAAACAGATAGATTGTTTAATGCCATCTTAACTCACCCATCTCCCCACCCATCAGCAGCAGCAAACATAAATTGAGCATTTTAGGGTGTAGCTCGTGTTTACATTGCATGTTAATCTCATGTCATTAACTCATTTATTTTTCATTGAATATGCTTTAACATAGTAAACTGAGGCACCATGAAATCTTCTTGAAGAGTGTTCCACAAGCTCACATGGTTTTCAGATATCTATGTAAGATGAAACATCTTCCCGGTGTAATGATTTTTAACACACCTCTTATCTTTTGTAAGATATTGTAGTATATATCGAAACTGTGTGCATGCAAGGCTGGATGCATATACAATTCAACAATCTCAGTCTGCCATGGTCTCTGATACTCATGCGTCCTGTCAGCTGATATGAATGCACTCATTATGGCACTTACGTTGTCCATTACATTTGGACAGCCTTTAGTCACTTTCTAGTACTATAGCATGTAAATGAATTGTCCTTCAAAGGACCTTGATTTGAGCCTAGGTTATACTGACTTCCTCTGCTGTAAAATCCAGGCACAGAGTCTCTATCAGTGCTTGATATGGGGTTGCACTGGTGGAGGTCAACATGGAGATGGGGGGAGGCTTGCAATCAGGCAGAACAGCCCCAAAGCAGGCCCCAACCATACTTTAAAGCTGCCCTGCCGCAGCAGATTCCCTAAAGCAGGACACTCCATTGAAAACACTCATTCAGGCACAGCAATCCTGCTATCATAGAGAATAATAATTTGGACCACTCCGCCAGAGTGGGATAAATTAAGCTCACTATCTGATAGCAATCAAACACCACAGTCCAGCTGATATCATTTGCTGTATTAGAACAGCAGATAGAACTGGCCCCATATTATCTAGGGTGTTATGTACAAAACAAGTGGGGGTTTCAAAAGTGCTTTACCATTGATCTTGATAGGACCAGAGTTAGGACACTGCTGAGTGCCTCTAGAAATTTCACTCAAGGTATAGAAGTATAGAAGACTAACGGATACTGTATTTTAATTATAAGCATTTCAGACTAGTATGAACTCCAACAGTTAGTTCCATTAAAATGTTTGGTGTTTACCACACTGCAGTATTACTTATACCTTTGTATTTCTGGCATTTTGTGACAGGGTAGGACTCACCACTGTAGCGCCTCCTGCTGGAGGAGTCCCAGGGATTAGCTCTGTTTGCTATTGCTCCCTCTTCTGGTGGTGCCTCGCCACCTCCATTTCTCCTCCTGAACCCATGTCACTCCAAGGACCATAACATCCTCTTCAGGACACAGCCCTCTGGCAGTGTCACACTCAGTTCTCCCTCCTTCCGGGGGAACTGCAGTCCACTGTCCGGCCACTTCCTTCAGTGGCAACCACAGTTTACTGTTTAGCCACTTCCCCAGTGGCGAGGAGTGGGGGAGGAGGAAGAAGGGCCCAGGCCCACCCACTACTCCATGTCCTGGCCCAGGGACCCTGTTGATAGGAGCCACTTGCTGTGTCCCCTCCAATCACTCAATCTATTTCCCTAGGTCACTTTCCCCTGGCCCTAGAACCTTCTTCACCCTTGCCTCAAGGCTTCAGACAGCCAGGAGCTCACTCTCACTCCCCTGATCCTGCCCAGCAGTACTTTGTCCAGGTGCTAGATTTCTTCTGCCTGGAAGGCAGCCAGTCCACCTCCCTTCTCAAGTTTCAGGGAGTGACTGAAGCTGCTCTGTTCTGCAGCCCTTCTTATATGGGCCAGCCCAGCCCTGATTGGCTGCTCCTCGCAGCCCCTCTCCGATTGGTGCCTCCTGCACAGCCTCCCTAGGGCTGCTTTTAACCCCTTTTCTGCCAGTGTAGGGCAGCAGCCCCATCACACATTCTCTGCATTTAAAAGGGGAAATGCACCGGTACATTGGTAGTTAGTCTGAATAGTAAGTGTCAAGGTTGCAGTGGTGCCCACAGTGGTTCTTCAACACAAAAAGTTTACACAATAATATTCCAAAGTTTGGAGGAGACTGTACATGCCCATCCAACCACAATATTTGCTGGAGCTTGGCTTGTGCACCATCTGTGTCCCTTTCATATATTTTTCTTTAGCATGGTAACAATTTCATTTTTATTTCTCCTTTAGCTAGTCTGTTCCAAAATAGAACTACCCTCATTGTAAAGAAACATCTCCTAGAGAGGCTGGACCTTTCTGAGTTTCAATTCATGCTTTCTTGTTGTTGAGCTTCACACACACTCAAGCAAACAATTTGAATGCCACCATACATATCTTCAATTATCTCCCTTCATATTGTAAACCTCTTTTAAAAAAGAACCAGGTATTTTAAACTCCTGAAATCCTTTATCATTCCCCTTGGCCCCTTTGTACTTCATCCATTATATTATATTGTAGCACCCAATCAGGATTGGGGCTGAATTGTACTGTACTCTGCACAAACACAGATGAGGAGATGGTCCCTTCACAGTGAAACAGTTTGTGATATTTTCCATCAGCCATTTTTGTGGTGCCATTTTAGAATAATTTCTGAGCTCTGATTCTGCAACTAGATCTCTACAGGTGGATCCCTCCTCCTGCCTGAAGCCCTATGCAGATCATCTTGCAAGATCAGTGTCAAAGTTTGGGCTCTGTTCCCACACTAATACATTTGTTTTTTTTATGATAACCAGTTAAGGGGGAGGTGGGGAATATGACATTCCTGCTAGCAGCTTTCACAGTCTGTTCCATTAGAGCTGCCTACAGGATATTACCGAGAGAAAGAGGAGTCTCTCAATGCTATTGCACTAATGAAGCGTTTGCTAGCAAACACCAGCGTTCTCTCCAGAAACATGACACTGCAAGATAAGACTTACACACACCGAGAGGCATAAACACAGCCCACTTGTATTAATCCTGTAAAAGCACACTTTTATAACAGCAGCATGCTGTGTTATGGCAGTCTATATTTCTCTGCTTCAGTCTCTCATGCTCAAAGTGATAACATGAATGTAGGTCTGTCTTCCTTTCCTAACCCCCACCCTCTGTACAAGGTATCAGTTCTTTGTTTATTAACATCCATACTAATTAGATGGTGTAAGACCCACTTTCAGTGTATACAGAAAACAACATATCCATTATGTTAGCAATCAAAGCTATACAAGATTGGAGACTGTTCCAGAGATCAAAGATGATCTGTCAGATTTCATTATAATGGAGGGGGGGGAAGGAGCACTAACTTCAAAAGATACTGTATTGTCCTTTGTTTCCTCTTGAAAAAATAATTTCTGAGAAGGTGGTGAGCCACCTCAGAGGAATCTAAATGAATAAACCTTTTGACAGTATCTTCTAGCTTTGACTGCAGATTGACCTTCCCTCCCGTTCATCATTTCTTCCTTCTCTTTTTCTTCTACCATGAGTGAAAGTTAAATTGTATCGCTTGCCAACTTAGTCCCAAGGGATGTGAAGAAATAAATGCTTAAGTGGTTCTTCAATCAGCAAATTATCTAATGCCCTCTTGCTTTCCTCTGGTCACCGCAGGATCAAGAGCATCTGCAAGAAGGCCAGTTGACAATCTCCTGTTGGATTTCATATTGCTCTTACTGAACTGATATTATTAGTCATACCTTCGTACAACAGAATTACACAAATCTAAGCATAGAATTTTTACTCTGACCAATCTTACATTGTATTTATTTTGTTTGTGCAAAAGCAGCCGCAACATTCAAAGACTTTAATCTTATGTTTGTTTCTCTGATTCAAGAGTCCCGGGCCAAAATTTCACCCCTATGGAAGAGCTCAAATTGCCTTGACTCCAGTTCAAATTATTTAAAACTGTCAGACAATGAAACTGGTATATATTGTGAGCACAATGGCCCCAAAACTGAGTCTGTTTACAAGGCCTGCGAGGACCAAAAGCAGTACAAATGCATTTCTACTTTAAGGGAGGCCTAAGCTACTCTTAACCCACGGAGTGGGGTGCTGTATTGCCACATGACCCTCAAGGAGATCTCAACAGAGAGTCAGTCATAGAGTTTAAGACCAGAAGGGACCATTAGATCACCTAGTCTGACCTGAATATCAGAAGCCACTAACATCATCTGGCACCTGCACACTAAGCCCAACAACCAAAATGAAACCTACATTTTCACAGCCCATAGGAGACTACAGTATTATGTGCACAGGCAGAGAATAGTAAGAACTGAGGTGCACCAGGGATCGAGGCCTCTACAATGGTAGGGAAATGATTAAGTCAGATATACCCAGACAATGCTGGCAAGTGACCCACACCCACACATGACTGGGGCATAGCTAGCAAGCCAATACACAGCATGGACCTGCCTGGCCCCAGTTCAGCACTGAGGGAAGCAGTGGGCTTCATCCACTCTGTCTGTCTGTCTGTGACCAACAGCATACAGACCCCACTAATGTGCTCTGGGCCTTATTTTCATTTGGAACCTAAGTTTCCACCTCCCAGTAATCTCAGAGCTGCACATGAGCATACTCTTTCACTAGAGCTGCACAGTTATATGTTGTGTTTTGGATAAGGCATTGCACCATGTTCTCTTTGCTCCTTCGCGGTGGCTGTTGATGATTCAGTTTAATTTTTCCAAAAGAAGTAGGGGATCACCCACTGTCCTGAGCAACATACCCTACTGTCAGTATTACAGGGTTAATGTCCCACGCTTTTTCTGAACTATAAACTAGGCACACAATTACTTCTCAGTCTGCCTGCACATACAGTTCACTGTCAAGTATCAAAGCCATCACTCTTTCAATGTACTTTCAATTAAATACCTGGAATATAAAGGTGCTATATAAATCTAAATTCTATTTTATTTGAGAAACTGCATGCTACAAAGGATGCTAAAAATATAAAACAAGAAAGTACACACAACATGAAGCGTGTCACAAATACAGGCTGTAAATGTAGACCTCATAAGTACCCATGACCAATGTAAGAAACTGGATTAGAATGCAGTAAAGAGGCATCTAATAAAGCAATAAACCAAGGGTTCTCAAACTGGGGGTTGGGACCCTTCAGGGTGTCACAAGGTTATAACATGGTAGGGTTATGAGCTGTCAACCTCCATCCCAAACCCCACTTTGCCTCCAGCATTTATAATGGTGTTAAATATATTTAAAAGTGTTTTTAATCTATAAGGGAGGTTGAACTCAGAGGCTTGCTATGTGAAAGGGGTCACCAGTATAAAAGTATGAGAACCATTGCAATAAACCAACAAATGTGCAGTATAGATAAAACAGATTAGAAAAACATTCAGCCAGGCTGCTTTGGGCTGCTTCTTTCTTCCAGTCTCCCCTAACGTTTCCTTTGCATTCTGTGCTTAAAACACATGTTCTTGCAAAGAAATATAAACTGATTTCTCCTTAAATCGTAAAAGTAAACACCCTTCTTAATGAGAATATTTTGTTGCATGCTACTGTAGCCCACACAGGTCAGATTTAAATCTGGTTCATAGACAGTGATTCTACACTCCATTCTTCTTTAACAGTTTCTTCACCATGAGGAACTGAGACAGCATTTGGAACTTGACAGCAAAGCCAATAATAAACAAGCAAAATGGAAAAAAAACCCACACACACTGAACATGGAGCTTTGGACTTTGGCTGCTTCTTGCTTCCTTGCCTCCCCTTAGGTCTGCTCCATCTCAAATGCTTAAAACAGAGATATAAAACAAATCTGCACCCGTACGCTTTTTTTTTTCTCCTTTCTTTCTTAAAATGCGTCTCTTGTTCTCACTCCAGGATGGCTGGATCTTTTCCAAAGTTCTGGACTGTTGATTGTAAAAAAAATACCCACAATTTCTCCCCCAATCCAGCTGAAGTACTCATTGAGACTAGAAAATGTAATAGCTAGAAATGTGCCCTTGGAGCCCTCATGCATGCTGGAAAGGACACGAAGTGGCCGTGCCATAGCTTGGGTCCTTGGGTGGAATTCTGGGTCACTCAGCTAGAATTCCTCCTTGGCCCAGATTCACAAAGGGGATTTAGACATTGCAGCACCTAACTTTTAGGCACCATGCTGCCTAGTGAAAATTCAAAGGCTTGACTTATGTGCACAGGCTCCCCATACAATGAACGGGGAGAGTTAGGCACCTAAACAAGGGATTTATAGAAGCCAGCACGTTGAGCAAGAAGCTGCCTAAGTTAGCCCATAGCAAAGGCCAAAGAGAAGAGGGGGGAATAATGCTGACCCCCGTTTATACTTGTTAGCCCAGTAGTCAGAGCATTTACGTGGAATGTGGGAGATCTAGTTCAAATCCCTCCTCTGCCTCTGTCTCCCATATCTCAGGAGAGTGCCCTAACCACTGGGCTCTGAGGTTTTTAGGGACGGGGGGTCTCTCTCAACCTCTCCTATTGGAGCCATTCCAATTTTATAAGTCAGGGGTTCTCAAACTTCATTTCACCGTGACCCTCTTCTGACAACAAAAATTACTACATGACCCTAGGACAGGGGACCAAAGCCTGAGCCTGCCTGAGCCCCGCTGCCCCGGGCTGGGGGTGAAAACCCAAGGGCTTCAGCTCCAGGTGGGGGGCCTGTAACCTGAGCCCCGCCATCCAAGGCTGAAGCCCTCAGGCTTCATCCCAAGGCGGTGGGGTTTGTGCTTTGGCTTCAGTCCTAGACCCCAGCAAGTCTAATGCCAGCCCTGGCGACCCCATTAAAACGGGGTTGCGACTCACTTTGGGGTCCTTTCTTACAGTTTGAGAACCGCTGGTATAAGTAATTAAATATTCATTGGAGCAGGGAGTGGAATCTGCATCTTGCCCCTTCCAAGTGAGTGACCTAACCACCCGGCTCCAAAGTCAGTCTCACTCTCTCCCCCGCAATGAATATTTAAGGATTTATGCAAAATGGAACAGTTTCTCCTCCTCCTCTTTCTCCCACCCAGTCTTTTTGTGAGAGTTAAGAGCATTTGAGCATACTTACAGGATTGGGCTCTGAAGGCGAGGAAGGCAAGGGAATGTGGATCCTGAAGTCTTTACCCACTTTTTGCCCAATCTTTACTTATGCATTCCCAATGAAGTCATTTGCGGAATAAGTAAGAACCATTCAAAAAGTGGGTAAGGATTTCAGAATGTGGTCCACTATTTGTAAACGTCTATTCTGTATGATATTTATTTTATTTAGCTCTTTGCTAGCAAGCATGGATAAACGTAAGAGGGAAGCAAAACAAGGATCTAATCATCTACTTCTGTGTGTAACTACAATCAGCCTTGAAAATAAGTGACAATGTTGTTTCTGTCTCAAACATACACCACCCAGTTCGTGTCACCAACGCTACAGTTGTCTCACTTTCTATATTTGTTCAGACAACAGCAGAGAAGCAGCACCCTCTCTTATGAGGCTGATATTAAGTTATTTGATGTCAGTGGCCATTCAAATCTGGAGCTTAGCATCCAGAAATTCTCACTAGCACCAAAACCATCAAGGTGTAACAAGGTTTTGTGAAATGTGAAACATTTGACAGTTTTTGCTATTTTTCAAAAAGCAAAAGGCAGATTGCTTTCTTACGAGTGAAACTAGCTTTGCGTCTTGCTTTGGGCATAATTCTGGCATTTTCACTGAAAATGATGAAAACAGCAAACTACAAATTTTTCACCATTTTGTTGCACAATTAGGGCCAAGCCCCTATTTAGGAAAGCAGTTAAATACATGCTTAACAACATACCCATTCCAGACACCAGTTAAGCTTCCTTACTTACTTAAGCTTACTTACTTAACTTTAAGCAGGTGCTTAAGTCCCATTGAAGTTGTTAAGCAGGTGCTTAAGTGGTATCCTGATCAGGATGTTTTCCTCTTTTGGGACCTAGTTTTTGCCGTTGGCTGCACTGCATATTACATTCACATGGCTTACAGGTGGCCCACAAAATTATTCCTGCCTTAAAAGAAAACTGCTAGTTTGTCCTGGCTTCTCTTCATGCTTCTGCTCATTCTCCCTTCCATGCAGTCTGCTCTTGAGCTAGTTTTACTATTAAGAAATTAATTATGGAATTTATCTCCAGATTTCACAACTGTTCTTTATGTCACCAGCACTCAATTCCCAAATAATTGCAACATCCCTGAGAAATGGGGGCAGTTTGTGCTCATCAACACAGAGCCATGAGCAGAATCCAAGCCAAAGGGCTAGCCTGTTCCTTAGACACACGCTGGTTGCATGGAACATCCTCTTGAGAACAAATCTGATTTTGCTGCCTGTTAGATAATACACTAACACATGATTCAGGTTACTAAAGGACATCCTGGTGTCACACCAGGAATATCCAACACCTGGACCTGTTAAATGGGCCCCAAAAAGACAGAGCTTCCAGATTTTTTAAAAACTCTGCTGAATCGAGACAATTAACAACAATGAAGGCTGAAGCTTTAGTGAAAGTGCTTTTCTGTGGGGATCCTTATGAGTTCTAGAGCAGAACTTTAGATCTAATGCAGTTACAGCCTCCTGGATCCTTGGTGGGGCATAGCAGACATTTTGTTACTTCAGTCTTCATGCCAGAAAAGCAAAAGGTGTTTCCCCTCCATCATCCATTTCCCAACATGGCTCAGGTCTATGTCCTCCCAGCAAACAATAATACTGGAAAACTCTTCAACCCTTCTTGGCTCCTGGGCATGGAAAGAAAGAGAGCCACTTGCCTCCAGAAATATCTTGAAAACACCAGATGTTTGAATAGGGAATCTCATAAACAAGAAGCCCTGTCTATGTAGAGAGGCTATTTGTAGGCAGCTCATCACAGATGCGTTTTGTATAGCAAACAACAGAGTTACTGCTCTTTGCAAAATGCCTTTTTAAAGTATTCTAATGAGTCTTTGACTGGAACCCATAATCAGTAGAACAATTTTTTTTCTTTTCATATAAGTAAACACTATTCTCTCATGTAATGAGCATGAATTGTTTGACACTTTTTAAAAATATGAACTTTGAAATGAAAAGGATGTTGAAAATATTTTTAGAGCGAAGACAGCTGGCAATTACACAATCATCAAAAACTCGTGAATATCTGCAAATACTTCACCTACCAACACAGGATCTCTGTGATTGCTCTGGGAAAGATGTCTCGTTACTAGCCTGTCACTGCTGCTGCACTGTCATTCCTGCTTGTGACTGAAAACAAAACAGTGGGGCTCACTAAATCCTGAGGGATGATACAAAAAGACCAACCTGGGAACAAATTCCCACACCATTCACCAGTCCCGTCTGCAACTTCAACTTGAGGTTCAGTCCTAAAAGAATATGTCAGCAGAAAACATGCAATAGATAAAGGATTTCAGTTCCTAAGGGACATAGGAACTTTCAAAATTTTTACCCACTATCTTGTTTCAGTTGCCCTTTTAAAAGGTAGTCCATAATGCTCTCAGTGTAGGTTTTACATACTTCAGATATGCTAAAAGTTAAAGTTACCTTTTTCTCAGAGAGCATGTTTAATATATGGTTAATGCTCCTTTTCACTTTAAACCCTAGCTGAAGGTCAGCACATTCTGGTTCATTGAGTCAAAGTCAAGGGCTTTCCATTGGGAACTTCTTGTCTTTTGTCCCCAAGATATGTAAATACTCAGATGATACAGTGATGGATGCCGTAGAAGAACCTGGAGATATATATACACACACAAGTCTCAGCGTATGAGCAAGAGAATCCCAAATGGTCTCAACTAGAGAGATAATCTTTCACTCCTCAGGGAATTCTGCACCAAAAAATTAAACATTTTGCACCAAAAAATTAAAAATTCTGCACACAATATTTTAAAATTCTGCAAAATTCTGCAAATTTTGTCAAAATAACAGTACATGACCACGCCAACTTCGATTATTTTGCTAATTTATTTCAAAATACCCATCAGCAAGTATGTCTGTAACAATACAGACATACACAAAAAATTCCCCCAGGAGTAGAGAGTTAAAAAAACCCTATGGCAACCCAGTTCCTGTTTCTCTGCCCCCTCCCCCTCCTAGAGTCCAGCCGGCGGGGGCAAATACCCACACCGCTTCCCCCCTACCCCAGAGTTCAGCCACGGGGCCCCCCTTGCTCACACCCCGTCCCCACCAAAGCCCAGCCATGGGCCCTCCCCAGCCAAGACACCTGCCCCCCTACTCCTCAGAGCCCAGGGATCAAGAGAGAGAAACAGCCTGATGCTGGGTCCCAGGTTTTTGTGGAGTTTCATGCACACCGTTGTCTCCTTCCCTCAGGGTGTGTGGGGAACTGCAGCTGCCGGGAACTCTCTAGCTCCCTCCCCCCGGCAGTGTCTTCTATGTGGGAGTTGTACTCTGCTGGGTCCAGCGGCCCCCAGTGGTGGCCAGCAGCACTGCAGCCAATTTCTGTGGAGGAAAGGAAATTCTGGACACACAACATTAATTTCTGCAAAATTCTGCATTGCACAGTGGCGCAGAATTCCCCCAGGAGTAATCGTTAACATAGTCAAGATCCAAACCATAAAGGGCTTTAAAGATGAAAACCAATACTATGAACTTCACACAAACCAAGGCAGTCTATTGAACACAGATGTAATATACTCCCAGTTATACATGATGGCATACGATAGGTGAACTGGGGCAAATAAGTAGCAAGTCCTTGCGCCAAAAAACTTACAATTTCAAGGTAAGAAATAGTGTATACAAGATAATACAGGACAACCAATGAATCCACCTGGGGTGAAATCTTGGTGCCAATGAAGTTAATGGGAATGGCATTTTCCCTGAAGAGCTGCACGGAAAAGGTGGGTTTTAAAGGAAAACTGTAATGTTTGAGGGCTGGAGATGGAAAGCAGCACCAACATCAGAAGCAAGCTCATAGCGGTTACCATTACAAAGCCAATATTTACACAGAGGTCCACATTCATTCCCATTTTAAATATAAGGGAATGCTGTGATATTTCAGACACCACTGTGTGCAAATGCTGACATTTAAACTGTGGCTGCTGTAGTGTCCGTCTGATTTCAGTTTTAACATTTTGTCTATATTTTAATGAACAAATAATCCAGTGGAAACATAAGAGAGCATCACTACAGGAATATCCAAATAGGGTCTAAACCAGCAGAGGCTGGCACCCCTCTGGACTTTGTTGTAGGTAGGCATTATAGGCAGGGCTTCTAGTATAGTCTATTATTATGGGTTCTCAACATTTACCACTATATGACACTGTTCTTAGTTTCTTATAACTTTGCCAAATTTTAACCAGAATTTCCCATGACATATGTCTTCCTCAGGCTTTCAGGGCAAGGGGAAGAGATGTTATAATGGCTCAGCCATTTCTGAGAAGGAAATTAGGGAGAAATACATTGTTTTACTCATATCAAAAAAATTCTTAGGCTTTTTTCTTTAAGAAGTTCTAGCACTCTCATGCTTTGGAGCAGGGATTTGAAATTTGGCAGCAGGCTGGCCTTTGTTTCAGTGTGGAAAAAATAGTGTGAGATCCCATAACTAAAGCCTGTAGCATAATCCGTATGCACAAGGGTGCCGCATTAAGGATGCACGGGCAACTTTAATTCTGGCATTTCCTAACTTTTGAAACCTTTTTGTGATTTTTGTTTGAATTTGCAACCTTACTGTGTGTGTGTGTGTGTGTGTGTGTGTGTGTGTGTGTGTGTTACAGGATTTTTGTTAGTTTGTTTTGAGGATAATAATATTAGATAATAAATTAAATGAGCAAGAAACAGCTCTTAAAATTATTTTTAATATTAAGGTAGGGAAGAGCTTAACAAGTAGAAAAAGATGGTTGGTTACACCAGCATTTGACTTGTTCTCAGAAAATGGCACAAAAGAAAACTGCACACAAGAAAACTCAGGGTCACTGCACTTGTAGAGAGAAATGTGTGACTTCACAGCACTTCACCACTTATTAGATTTGATTGAAAGGAAGTCAGAGACAGACAGAAAAAGGTAAAAAGAAACAAACCTTTGATCTGAAACTTTAGTTAAGTAAGCTTCCCCTGGCGAGTAAACATGACAAAGTTCTTTCCTGGTCACATTACTTTAATCAAATTGCTTTTATTTACTATATGGACTGTTCAATTTGAGAAACCCCTTAGCCATCAGTTATATGATCTGTCCAATTGCTCACACAAAGAGAGGAAAGGGAGTCTTTATCTTTAAATTATAACACCACATTACTTCTGGAGAAAGCCTGAGCTGACCTTGAGAATCCTTCTTCACAAACATGAGCTACTGTGGAGGGGCATGGCTGTCAAGCACCATCACCATTTGGCAGCACAGGTGCTGTTTATAGCACTGAGACTTTGGCAGCTCTTTGGCATGCTCTTCACACTACAAGTCTGTGCATGTGCACTGGGCTACATTTACAATCCAAGCAAGATACTAAATCTGTCATTGTCTGTCTCTAACTCGACTGCAACTGCTGTCTGCTGGCAAATGCTGATACCCAATGCCTGAATGGAGTCCCTGTAAAGTGGGCACTTGTTACTGCCTGCTACACCCCGCTCATATTTCACGCATTGATGAGATGTGGAACAGTCTTTCAGGGGCTATCAGCATTCTATTAGAGATGGCAGGCCTCACCAAGTGCAGCTGGGCAGGCTCCATTTCAGGATCCATAGACAGCAACTCTTCAGAATCTCCCGTAAACACCCAGTCCATCCCCACCACACACACACTCGATCCATGGACATGTGCATGCATATCCCACTACCTCTACTGGTCTCCTAAAAATATCCCAAAAATACAAGGAAGGGGAACGCTTTTACAATAGGCTCATTGTGACTGATGTGCTACTAAAGCCATAGCAGATTGAAACTGCATGGCATGTTGTGCCATAATGTTTGTGTCTGGATTATTCTCACTTTCAGTACCTATCGAATATGGTTTTATCTTTTTTAAAGTAGTTTTTGCTGAGTGGAAGTAATACAGTCCCTTTGAGGCTTCTGAGGCTTATAAAAAGGTATTTTATTTTTTCATCTGTGTACACGCTCAGGGTTCCTAGATGTTGTGCTCAACCAGTAAAACTGAATGGGAATAAAAATGAAAAAGGGAAGATGTAAAGCTAGCAGATTTACTTTTGTCTTGAGAATCTTCACGGAGTAAGCTATTTCAGCTTCTAATCTTAATGATACAGCAGTCAGGAGGAGTGATTATCTCTCTGAGCCTGATATATTAATTCAAATGCACTGTATATTCTTGATATGAAGTACACTTCTTGGGACCGGTGCCCATGAATGTTTCCTTCAGAAAATAAAGATCCTAGTTACAAAAGAAGGCTCCCATTAAACAAGCAAATGAGAAAAGGCTGCGGCAGCTTAGCACAGCTGATTTTACAATGGATTCAAGCACAAAATCTATTACAGAAAATGCCTGATCTATATATTTATGAAACAGGCCCTACAAAGAGTAGAATTTCTGTGCCAGACCGGTACAACCACACAGGTCAGGAGGCTCATTAGCCAACAGTTACAAAAACACAGTAAGACATTTTAAAAATGCAGTTTTGTTAAATATCCAAAGTGTTTAAGTAATCCAAAGACCTTGGCTTTCAGCCTTTTGACTAATCATGCAATCAGGCATGTGTCTATCCCGGGTAAGTGCTCATGATGTCATGTGTTAATGCTTACCTACACATGTCCTTGTGGGGGGGGGAGCGGTTTGCCTCTAACACGTGTATTTATTTAGGTAGCAAACAAATGAGCCTGGGGAAAACATCACATTTTATCATTTTAAAAACAATGCATAGATATAGGCACAAATCATTGATTCCGCAGCAGTTCAATCACCCCCCTTCTACACTCATCTTTCCCACAGTCTCCCAGTCTCCTGGTCTAGTTGCACCAACAAACCCCAGTCCCTTCACTTTATGTAACTGGCCCATCTCCCCATCTTATAGTCTTTAGGAGGAGGCCTCGGGGCCTTCATTTCACCCAGATTCATATGGCAACACAGCTTTGGGGGAACCCCTGAGAGCCCATTTTCATCATCTCTTCCTAGGTGTCCCTCTGACTTGGCAGGTTTTCCTCTGGGAAAGGATCCAGCTAGCTTTTACTACCCATCTTACCCATAAGCAGCAGCAGGAGCTGGGCCCAACAACTCCAGTAACCTAGCAACCTGGACCACCCGCCTGCTGAGTATAAATGTCATATAGTTTGTATCTATATCCTCCAGAACACACTGCATATTTCAGAACATGAGCAATGCATATTTAAGAGCAGTCAGAGCTCAATAGAGAGATGGAGAAAGGAAGGAGATGGGCTTTCTTAACCACACTTTTCAAACCTTACAGAATACTTGATTTGAACAATGAGCAAAGGTTCAGCCATCCCTAGTGCAATTTATTCCAGTGCACAACAAGGAAATGGTTACAACTGCAATCCTAGCTGCTCTAGAGTTTTAGGAGATACCAATGGAAGGGGAAATGGGGCCTCTTTATTGTTTCTACAATTTTTAAGTTTCTGCCATATCTTCAACCCAGCAATTCCATAAAGAACATTTTCAGCTGGATATCCTGCAAGAATATATCCTGTAATCCAAAATGTCACGTTTGATGTGACTCCAACACAATAGGGCATCTTACATAGCTACAAACTAGCATGCTTAGCCACCAAAGAAGAACATGTTATTGAAGTACAACAGACACCATTGGTTAGCCATTCTTATGTGATAAACAGAATTATCTTTACAACTGCAATGGGCTGTGATTGATCTAAAGGATCTTTTCAGTCTGTCAGTCCCATACAATCACGGCCGGCCCACAATATTTTGGCACCTGAGGCGGGGAGCTCAAATGATGCCCCCATGCCCCCTCGCTTGGGCCAAAACTTTGAAAGGTCTCAATTCTGCCTTCTTCCTGTTCTACTCCTCTTATGGTACTGCTCTGCTACCTACCCCAATAAAGGAGAACTAACCATTTAAAATGCTTTCTTCAAAAATTTTAAACAACACTTAACTTTCAACCACCTGAACAGCAAATTTAACTTTTCTTGTCTGCATAGTAAACGCTGGCATTTTTATCAGTTGGAATAATCAAAGTGGTGCTTTCTGTGCCTTCTTGGTTGCAAAGATTTGAACTGCTTCCTGAAGGTCTACAGTCTGGGCCAGCTCATGCTCTATTGAGATGGTTGCAAGGGCGACCAGCCTCTCCTGTGTCATTGTGGAGCACAGATGTGTTTTTATTAACTTCAGCTTTGAGAAGCTGCATTTTCCACTGGCAACTGTTACAGGAAGTGTTAGAAGTATGCACAGAGCAACAAAAGCATTTGGAAAGAGGGTGGTCATCTTATTTGTGCACATATATTCCAGAACAGCCTTTGGAGTTGATCCTGCTGAAATGCATCTTGAAAGGGCTTTCAGTTCATCATCCAAATCACTCGCATCAATATCGCGCATGTCATCATGTCTCAGCGCTGTCTCTAGTGCCCAGCATTGCTCGTGTAGGTCTTCTTCAGGTATAGTGAGGAGTTTTGGAATATCATACAACATCCCAAATATACTGCTGTGTTCCTTGAGCTGCATGAAACGTTCTTCAACTGACTGTATTGCACAATCTAGCACCTGGTTAAAGGATTCAACTTTGAATTGTTGTTTGGGGTCTCTTATGGGATTATCCCGTCCTCGTAATCAAAATGTCATCTTCTTCGGTGACTCTTGTATTCTTGAATGGGTGGAAAAATAGCTTCAGTGTGAAGTTCCTCTGCCAACTTCTGTGACCTCTTCAGAACATTTTGAAATCCCTCATCTGACCGGTAAGACTGTAGAGGTATGACTTTGCTTTGTCCAGTTGTTCCATTGCTCCAGATATATCAAGGTCAACACCTTGGAGTCTCTTGTTTACAACATTTATTTCAAACAGTATGTCATGCCACAACACTAAGCCATACAGAAATTTGAAGTTATGTATGTTTCTGGTGATTCCATTTCCCTCTGCCACTGTTCTCCCATAAACAGTTCCTGTCATACCATTATTCTCCATAATGGCAACTATGGCATCATCTATCTTCCCAATTTGGTATTTGATAGGCTTTATCGCCTCCACTCGACTTTCCCATCGTGTGGCACTCAGTGGTTTCAGTGTCAGAGAAGATGTTCCCAGATGTTGCTTCAAAATTTGCCATCAATGAGTTGATGCAGAGAAAAAATACATAGATGCTTTGAATTACATTAAAAAATTCAGCAGCCTCACTAGAAGCTGATGCTGCATCACTGACCACCAAGTTCAATGAATGGGAACTGCATGGGACAAAAAAGCTCGAGGGTTTAACTCTCGGATCCGTGTCTGCACTCCTTTGTTCTTTCCTCTCATGTTGGCACCATTATCATAGCCCTGACCTCTCATGTCAGCTATCGCAATTCCTGTATCTTCCACAGGGGCGGCTCTAGGCACCAGCAAAGCAAACACATGCTTGGGGCAGCCCATTTGCAGGGGCAGCAGGGATCCAGCATGGGAGCTGAGAACCAACAGGGGGCCCTGGGAGCTGTAGTTCCTTGGTTAGCTCCCTGCCTATAGAGCCAGCCCTGGAGCAGGGAAAGAACTACATTTCCCAGCATTCTCACAATGGCAATGAGCCTTTTCAGAATATTTTGCCAGTAAAGAGACTCTGATGCAATCTTCTCTTGATGCTGATCATCTATGGTGGCCTTTAACCTTAGTCTCATCTCAAACTCTTTCCACCTATGGAATGCTCTCTGATGATTTGCAGCCTTCTCATGGCATGCCAGATTTCTAGCCAGATGTTTCCAGTCCTTTGTTCCTGTAGAACCCAATGTGGCTGGAACATTAGACTGGAAGAGTTTGCAACAAAAACAATATGCAGCATTCTGGGTTTTTGAGCTTTGCCTACATAAGCCATAGCCTCTCCACTTTGTCACCATTGGGGATTTCACGGCAGTAATGTGTTGGATGGAAACTTCTATTTTCATTGTCTTTGGGGAACATGAAGTTTTTCACTTGCCGTGGCCCATGCAGTACAAGGAAGTTCCTCAGGCCAATACTCAAGTGGGTCCACAGTCCTGGATCATCTAGACTTAAGGAACTAAATTCAGCAGCAGCTGTTTCTTGCACCTCCACCACACTCTTCTCTGATCTACACTTTTCTTCAGGAATGTGCATGGTTTCATCCATTTGAGATGGAGATATGGATGCTGCAGTAACTGCCAGGTCACCTGCACTCTGACTACCTGGAAGATCAGGCATCTCCTCACCACTCACATCCTCACTGGGGCCGGAAGGCTCACCGTGAACATTTGTGTCTATGTATCTCAGGAGAGCTCCTTCCTGCTTAGATAGGAAAGCTTCCTTTGCTTTTTTTCTTTTTCTGAATGCTGCCCCAGAGGGACATTTTCTTCTTTCACTGACGATTGCTGTTCTGTGCCAGCTATAGTGGCTTTCAACACTCAGTTGAGGGGACAAATAAGCAGGCTGGTAGCAGGGTCTGAGTGAGGGAAGATATCAGCGTCTTAAGGGCCTAACTGGCTCCTACTACTTCAGTTGACTGCCTGTTCTCCTCAAGTGGGTTCAGGGAAGTAGCAGGAAACAGGAAGCTCCCTGAGAAGCTGGTGTTGATCAGTCCAGGCTCCTGGGGGTGCTAGAGAGGTACATAAGAGGCTCCTCCTCCTCTCTCTCCCTGCAGCTCCTGCTGCTTTCTGTTATTCCCTCTCACCCTTTTTCCTGCCTGCCTGTTATGTCTCTTGTGCCCTCCTTCCTCCAGCACAGCACTCCACCATCTCTGTGCATCTAGAGCAGAGAGAATACATATGCACCAGCAGCAGACACAATTTTCTACACTCTGGCACCTCCCCACAGTCTGGCACTTGAGGCGGCCGCCTCATTTCGCCTCATGGTAAGGCCAACCCTGGCTCTTGGCTTCTCAGAAGTGATAAGTGAGGCATGAAATAGTGACTCAGCCAAACAGAAAGGAAGTCAAAGTAATAACAAAACGCCCAGAGTTCTTTCCGGGATTTGACTGCCTTCTGATCAGTTTCAGAGCCCTTCAGAGACATTTCTTTCCTCCCCGCCCTCCTTTCTTTTCAGTTCCCACTGACTCTGTAGCCATATTGTACTGATGTCAGATTGAATTTAGAAATAGGCCAATTATCTTTTTTCCATCCCACCCCCAACCATGGACAGTCTTTCCAGTGATTTTACCATATACCTGACCAGAACAATTTCCTTATTCAAATCCCCCAAGGCCTCTTTTGACAGGATGCCTAACGAAGTGAGCCAAAGATAATTATTTAATTAATTAAAACAAAAATATTGAACTAACAAGACATCAGCCAATTGTCCCCCGATCACTTTGCTTGTATAGCATACCCCTCTCTCACACTCCGGTTTTGTTTGGGGTTTTTGGGGTGGGGGGGGGATTTTAAAATTTATATGTTCTTTGGGCAGGGACGGTGTCTTCCTATATGTTTAGTACAGCACATCACCCATTTTGAGGGCTGTCATAATGCAAGTCATAGATAATAATAAATGTGTTAATTCTTCTCCCACTTTAAAACCAGTGTAACTGTATCAACTTTCTAAGTTATTCTTGTTTTTCACCAGTGTAGGAGTCAGACTCAATATCTGCATTTAACTTTAGTATTTAGCAAAGATGGGCACTCACAAGTTCCTGAGTATTTTACCACACACATCTCCGCTAGCCCAGAGAAAGCCGCACAATCTTTTCATTAGTTTTGCAAAGCGATTAGGGAAACTGGTCTAACTTATAAGAGAGAGGAAGATATTTCTCATTAACTCTAGGTAGTTTGAATTAGCAGATGTTTGCCTACATTCTTGTCTCCAATTAAAATACATCCAAATTCTATCACTGCCCTATCGTGCTCTGAATTTCCACATTCTTATTATTACGTGAAATATTTCATTTTCCTGTCTTCCATAGATATTATTGTACATTCTGTATCTGGCAGAGGATTAAGATAATTCAAGGAATATTATAACCATTACTTCTTCCTCCTGCTCCATGGAATAATAAATATAACCTGAACTAGGGTGACCAAATGTCCTGATTTTATAGTAGGGTGACCAGATCACTGATAGGAAATATCGGTATGCAGGGTGGGTAGGGGAGGATATCGGGACACGTGGGGAGGGGTGGAGCAAAAAAAAAAAAAAAGCTGTTTTGCAGGTGCCGGCCGCACCATGGCTGCTGCCCCTCCCCCCCAACGGCCCCAGACACATGCGGCACATCCCACCGCCCCGCGGGGAAGGAGCAAGTGGAGCGAGAGGCGCGGGGCTCCGGACCCCGGCAGTGGCGGGGGAGAACGGTTCAGGGCCACGCGAGTGGGCACATCAAGTTTATCGGCTGGTGGGGAGACCCCGGCCGGCTCCTCGCCCTGCCCTGTAGGGGGGTAGCGTCCCCGCCCCGCGCCAGCATGTCCCACCGGCCACCGCAGGCCAGGTAAGGAACCGAGTCCCTCCCTCCCCCCGGCTCCTCAGCTGAGCGGCATTCCTCCTCCCTCCCAGGCTTGCAGCTGGAATGCCGGCGCAAGCCTAGAGGGAGGGGGTGGTGGCCGGCTTCCAGTTCCTGCGGCTAGTGAGTACGGGCACCTGGTGGGCAAGGGGAGCTGGCAAGGGGGCTGCTCCCCCAGGAGGCGGATGGGGGGGCTAAGATGAGGAGTCAGGACGAGGGGGAAGGGGGCGACTCGGCTCCTTACCTGGTCTGTGGTGGCCGGCGCGACATGCTGGCGCGGGGCGGGGAGCCGGCCGGGGTCCCGTCCAAGCCGATAAACTTTACATGGCCACTCGTGCGGCCCCGAGCACATCGGTCGGGACAAACAAGCAAATATCGGGACAGTCCCGATAAAATTGGTACGTCTGGTCACCCTATTTTATAGGGACAGTCCTGATTTTTGGCTCTTTTTCTTATACCAGCTCCTATTACCCCCCACCCCCATCCCGATTTTTCACATTTGCTGTCTGGTCACCCTAACCCGAACAAAGTTCTTATTTCTTTTTATTATTTTAATCAGGGCAGATATGCAATTTTCTTTTCTCTTCTTTTTCAATGGGAGACAGGAAAGCTATTTTGAAAGTTCTGGTTTTACTTCTGGTTAAAATGTAACATCTTTACATTTTAGACATTGCCAATCAAGTTAACACAGGCTAAAATAGGAGTCTCTTGCTGCTTTAGAATGTTTTGTGTTCATGCTGTTTTGCTACAAGCAGAATATAAGGAAGAAATCACCCCAAATACATTTAGCACTTATTATATGTAAGACATTAAACTACAATCAAGCAGAAGGAAGTGACAGCCATACTCAGAAACAAGTATGTGCATTTAATAGTGGACCCTCAGGCTGGCTTGTGACCTGTATACTACTGACGATAGCACACAAGCTTCAGAAACCACTGGTAACGATGACAGAGGATTATATTTAGTGGGAGTTCAATAAAATGAATGATACTCAGCCTCTTCTCAACTAGCTATTTTCAATGATCCATGCAGAGCCTTATCTAGTGTACTTAGAAACAGACCAGAAATGTGAGTACAGTGTAGTATTCCTCCTTAACAGAAACAGTACAAACTGATGAGTTAGACTTATTAAACTATTGCTTATATACTGTATATATAAATGAACTCCATACATTTGACCATCACTACACTGACATAGCAGAAATTAACAGCAGTGAAGTTTTTAGTAAACAGTCTCAGAAAGTGTCTTGAAAAGGGATTGTATAAGGCAGGATCCTTCTATCATTAGATGCCTGGTCAGTGATGAATGTTGCTGCTAGTTCTCTGGGGTGGATTTTGACTGCCTCACTTGGGTGGAAGATCAAGAACTCAAGGCAGGAAACAAAAAGTTGGAGAATGTAGAGATGAAGAGATCTAGTGGATATTCTAGTCCATCTTCCTGCCATTGCACTCCCTCTTTTGGAGGAAAAGGATGGTGGGCTGGGAGTAACAATCTGTCTGAGAGAAGAAAGGAAGACTCATTTAGGGGTGAAGAGAGTCCAGTTTCGGTATCTCATTTAGACAAACTCTGGGGGCTTGAGCATAAAAGTTGATGTTGATGCTGGCTGAAAGAAAAATAAATATTGACATCTATGGGACATAGGCTAGAAGAGTTACATACACTTATTTCTATCATTTGTTTCAGAGAAGCAATATTTAGGGACATTTTTCCCCACTACCAAACATTCATCAAAATATTGACTCCCCCTTGAAGGATTTTCAGAAGAGCAGGTGGCTCTCTGCTAGCAGAACAAATGTCAAGAGCTAGTAGGAACCTTAATTTAAGAACCAACATGAAATATCAAGTGACATTCCACATTATTCCAGTCATGAAGAAATAGCCATAAAAATATCAACTAGTTGAGGGACAGACTGAACTTGCCGTGAAAGAAAGAAAGAAACTTCAGGTCCATTCTCCTTGGAGTGGCTGAGCCTCAGCTCCAATTAACTGAGTCACCATTTCATTCCTTCTCTGCTCTGAGTCAGTGTAGCTATGCACTGTCCCTTCCTCAGGCCAGACTGGAAAGTGCCAATCCACCACGAAGAGAAGAGGGCCTGATTTTGATCTTTCATTAGCATATATCAGGAGTAACTCCTCTGTTGTCAGTGGAGTGTCACTGGTTATATACCAGTCTGTGATCTGAATTGGGCTTATTACCTTCGCAATGCTTCTACCTAGCCGTAGTCCAGGAAATTAGAACAGCAAGCTCACTGCCAATCTCATGTAATGGCTACATGTGTCACTAGCTGAGTATCTGAACTGAGACTGGCCATTTTCTAAATGGGACCATGCTAGTTTTTTTCCCATTTGTCACCTTTCTAGAGTTTTATAGAATTATTCCTTGTTACATCCTTTCTATTTTTTAAGGTTTCTATGTACATGTTTGGAAAAGTCTGTTAAGCAAACAGAATGTGCCTAACATACTTTGTATTTTCAGAATTAACTGTAAAATATTGATGAGAATTTCCTGTGTGGAAACACATGCTTAAAGACATGCCATTAAATGAAATAAAACCATGCACATTGGGCCTGTTTGCCACTGCCTTGGCACCTTGTGTAAGCATTTATATCTGTGCGAAATGGATGTAAAATGCTACCATTCTCAAATGGTAGCTACTACACAAGGTAAAGACAGTGAAGACAAGGTTTTGGAAAGGGGACCTTGCATATCATCTGGAGTTTTACAAGGTAATACAATTTCCCATTCCTTTTAAATGCCTTCTGAAGAATTATGTAATCAAGATCAGTCTGATGTCTCTACTGATCAATGGCACTCCCTTTGATGACTTCAGCATGTCACCAATGGTTACATTCATTTCCTTTCCATAAAAACACTAAAGAGGATAAACTTCCCTATTGCTATAGAGGAATGAAAGCGGACGTGCCTAAGGGACTATGCAGTGTAGTCATGTCATGTCGGTCCCAGGATATTAGACAGACAAGGTAGGTGAGGTAATATCTTTTATTGGACCAGCTTCTGTTGGTCAGAGAGAGAAGCTTTTGAGCCACACAGAGTTCTTACCCAGACCTGAAGAAGAGCTGTGTGTGGCTTGAAATCTTGTTTCTTTCACCAGCAGAAATCCAATAAAAGATATTACCTCACCCATCTTGTCTCTTTAATGTCTGAGGTAGAACTTTTTCTGACACATTTTAATAGTGCACAGTAATACTATGAAATGCGTGAGTCTTAGGGAAGATGTCCCACCTTCAGTAGAAAAGCAAAACCCAAACATTTGCCAGGTATCAAGTGTGAAGTAGGTAATCTATGTTTCTTTATGTAGGAAAATTCTGAAACAGTTGAACTTCAAATTGACACACAAATAGCTCTGGATTATTAGAAGGAACTGATGGGTTTTTAGCCAGGGGACACTTTGGCTGGCAGATTCATATTTTTTATTTCTTGTGTGTGACCTGTTTTATGTGTGCATCAGTCTCTCACAAATCAAATTAAATTGTGAAGGAGTTTTCCTCCATGTATACTTAGATAATGAATTCTTCCTGTTGCAAAGTGACCTCTTGGGTCTGAGAAGTACTTTCATTTCAATTTGTGTCAATGAAATACTTGACAAATTGCTCTTTTTAGGGCCACGTATAACTCTGGATTTCAGTACTGAGCATTGTTACTATTCTGACAAAGATAAATCATGCTGTAGGGTTTGTTCTGTATCTTCACATCATGACTACAATTACAGATATAAGCCTGTAGTGCCGTCTGTGTGCGATCAAAGTAGGATGCATCATAGTGGCATAATTTACTTCCAGAACTATTTTAGGTGTCATGCAACATCTAGAGCGTGGAAAGTGCTTAAAAGTTAAACAGAGCATGAGCCTTCATTTCAAAAAATGTAAACACACTAAATAGTTAAACACATACCTGTTTAAACAACAGAAAAGAAGAATTTGTATCAGTAACTTATACCAGTAAATCAGCTAGCAACTAGGCTATTGCTATAGCTCAGTTTTTACTCTATAAGGATTATTATTGGAGTAAAGCCACATCTTGGCTTCTTTTGTAACTCCCTGGGATTCTCCTGGTGAAGCTCTAACCTAATGTTCTTCATTAACCAAAACAGTAACAAAATTTTTGTGCTGCTCATCTGAAAGCAAACCCTTTATCACAGAGATGATGCAATCATGTGCACATGAATTGCCCTTCCAAATGTTGCACTGACACAAGCCAATGTTTCTGGGAGCAGCTGCCACTTGTTCTTTTTCTCCTTGATCCTAAATTATTTGAGCTTCACCTGTTCACAACCCAAATTAGTCTAAAATTGTTTTTCGTTTCTAGGCTTATGCCAGCAGCAGCAACTGTACCAACTGGTACACAGTTTTCAGGGCCCCAAGATCAGCTAGTCACTCATTTCTGACACAGTGTGGTCTAAACTCTGTTGAATGGAGTCTAAGGATCATAGAGTTAGATAAGGGATTTCTTCTTTGTTCTGGATGTGATTTCCCAGCCAGGTAACTCTCACTCACATTAAAAAACATGAGTAATGAACATCAGAGTATAGAGTTCCACTTCTGGGAATTAGAACAATTATCGTTGGTTTTTAAAAACAAAAACCATTTTCTTCAAAATAGAGTGGGAACTGAACACATTTCATTTTAGAAACCCCAGAATCCTAAATAGAACTACTCCCAACTTTTAATAGTTTCAGAATCCACATACATTCCTCTATTATGCACAGCCAGTTGGAACCTGACACAGTATAAAGCAGAGCTTTTGCAAGCACCTTAAGCAGTGAGTGATCACTGAACACCACACCTGGCTCTAATTCTAATGTCTTAGTGATAGAAAGTACTCACTGTCTCTAAAGCTGGCAATAAATTTCCTTAGGCCTTGCTGGAAAGATCTTAGCATCACGCTGTTATTAAGCTTTTACAGTTAGAATTGAATTTATAACAATGATAGCATTTTTCTTTCATTGAGATAAAGGTTTCAGTGCATGTAGAAATTTACACACACATGCTTCATGTATAAAGAATACATACATGTATGTAGTAGAATTAGAATCAGAAACACAAATACATTTGTTTTCCTATTTAAGATGAATGCATGTAAAATCTGTAATGTAATGAGAACTAGTCCAGCTACAGTGTTATGTCTTCCAGTATATTTACGATGTATCTGTTAATTAATAAATAGAAGTGTTAAGGAAGCATAGTATTTCTTTTCTTTAAATGATTTTCTTTATATAACTCTGGTTTTTCCCTATAAAACTGAACTCCTCTCTGCCCCAATCTGAAGTAATGTCAGATGGAGGCTTCTAGTGTTGTAAAATACAGAGCCCCTGATGCAAATAATTAAAAGAATGGAAAAGCTCCCATTGAGTTTAATGGGAGTTGGATGGTGCTGCTAGTTCCTGAAGTAAATCTTGTAGCCTAAAGGTTGGGGAAAAAACCCACCACCACTCCACACCCTATCATTTAAGACCCAGCATACTTATAATACCATCAGCCAAGATTCAGGCTCCCTAAGATATCTTCACCCATATCATTAAGCAGAGACTCTAATTGGACCCTAGAAATAATCTTTAACAGGCCAGGGGGATAAGATTGTGCTATATATACATGGTTAGGTATGTTAGTAGTAGGGTGCTATTAGTAGAGACTTTCATGTGTTTAATTTTAGGCCGTGGCATACAGTTAATAGTAAAAAAAAAAAAAAAAAAAAGATCTCTACTAGCTTTTCCCTTAGGAACTGTGAAACATCAGTTGTGAAATCCATGTCTTATTCATTTTAAAGACTGCTTGCAAGAATGCATAGCAAAACTTGAATATATTTCAATCCACTGCCCACAAGGACTTATTGGAAAACACAAGATTCATTATAAGCAGTGCTGCTAGTATTATTGTAAAGAGGGAAAGAACAGAAGCCAACCTTACAGAAAACATGGCTCTGTAAGTGTCCAGCTTTTAACCATATGGCCATGGTAAATCAAAGCTCACTGGGTAATCTTTAGAAAGAAAAAGATTGAGCTTTTTAATAAATTTGTGAATGCTGTTAAGAATTCAGCTCTTACAGCTGATATTTGTTTTATTTATTTATTTGGGGTTCACATTAAGGAGTTTTAAAATTATATTAAAGTAAAAATTGAGCAAAGGGCCAGATGTTGTAAGCAGGATCACTAATCAAACACAACTTGGGTAATGTGTTCCATGCCTTGGTCTATGGAAAGTAATTACTATAACATTAGATTTACAGTGTTTAAACAACCATTTCATTATATTTTTTCTACACTGATTAAATTTTCCCAGCATTTATAATGCATCATTACATCTGCTTTGTGCACAGATAACATACAGCATAACTGCTCATTAAAAATTCCCTGCTCTCTTTCATCATTTTTAATAAATCTAATTTGACTGTATTTACATAAAGTTTTATAAAGAGTGATTAGTTCTTTTATTACCACCGTCCTTAGGTATGAAGCTATTAAGTTACTTCCTGCCAAAAGAAGTTGCTTGCAGTGTCAAGATTAGACTTAAATGCTTAGGGAATCGTACGCCCTGGAAGTAATTAAGAGTACACAATTCCAAATTAAGACAATTGACCATTGGCAAATTTTAACCATAACAAATATGATCATATGATTCAAACCACCTTACTTCCTGTTCCTATAATATATTGTCTCATGAGTACAAGCATATCATGTCTTCTGCTTTAATATTAACATTTAGCTTCACAGAGGCCAAGGACATTTTAGAGTTTACCTAAGTAACTAGACTGTTAAGTAATCTCAGGAAGAGTCTGGATTAGCTAAAATGAACACAACACTAAGACTATCAGATGAATGCTGTGCCAGGAAATGTGTCTCAAGAGCTGACAATGCACAGAGCTCTCCGTAACTCTACAACTAAATGGATTATTTCCTAGAAACATAGCAAGTTGATCCCTTATTTGTAATTGTTGGGTTGAGTAAGTGAAATTCATCCTCATTAGACAAGTGTCTTTCGGGTTAAACCATAGAGCAGAGAGTGTGGTGCAAAAATAGTCATTGGTAATGTCAGTTTGAACCCAGACTACTACATTATGGATTTAAAGATACTGATACTGGAGATAGAATGAGATGTCCTTTTCTTATTTACTGCTAAAAGTAAAAAATAAACATTCACAAATAGGATATCAGTTAAGCACTTGTTGATGGACAACAACATACTGTATATGAAAATGGAGGGTATATAAATATTGTATTGAAAACCTTGAATTAGAAATGACCTCTAAATGACTCCTCTTTACCAGTTGCCTTACCCAACTCACATTAAAGTCAATGGGAGCGTCACAGTGTGGCTGGCCCTTTATGGGGAGTTGTGACTAGTCAGCAGCCTCCCAGATGAAGCTATGAAGCCAAGGATCAGGTGATAGCTTGAATATCACCTGGTCTTCCATAAAAACCAGCAAGTATGCAGGCAGGAGTCACTGGGTCATCAGAAAGTTTATATCTGACACTCAGGTAAATGACCTGCAGAGTGCAATTCTTCAGGGAGCAGGCTACGAAAGAGAAGGGAGCAGAAAGATTCCCAGGCAGACCTGTGGAGTTTAAGAGCTGCAGTGAGTAGGTAGGCTCCCGCAAAAGAACCCTGTGTCTGGTGAAAAGGACATGAGAGATGGGAAACTTGTGTTAAATAGTTTTATTATGAAGAAATAGGGATGAAATCCAGTGGCTGGAGAGTGGTACAGGAGCTGAAGAGTTAGCCCGTCAGCTTAAAGTGAGTCTTCTCATTGACCTTAATGGACTTTGTATCAGGTACCAAATGCATTATGGGAACAAATTATAAGACTTGCTCTACCAAAGCAGACCTTTTGTCTGCATTCATTGGCAGTATCTCCTCAAGGAAGACTAAGCTGCCCAGAGTACGGCTGGCTAATTGCACAATGAAGTCTCCTGAGAAGGTGAGAGCAGAATTGCTTCCCAACCTCTTGCAGGCGATTTTATTGCTTGAAGCATGAGTATTGCTGGTGGGAATTTCTTATTGCAGCAACACATTTGTATTAAGCAGTATTGGCTACAATGATCTCCATCACCTCCTATTGGCCAGCTCCCTGATATCACTTGCCATCATCCAACCTGCCAGTCCATGGTAGGGTTCTGAACTAGAAACATCTAGTAAGGAAGAGGATCAGTAACAGGTTAAAAAGGCAAAGGTCAACAGAGTGAAATACCATTACACAGCACATCTGTAGAGGGAAAGTGTAAAACTCAGTGATCTTATGAGTCCTATCATGACAAGGAAGGTAATCTGAGCTAGTTTCTTTATCACAAACAGATTCTATGCATCATGTATAACCATTCTGAATTAGAAGTTATTGTTTCACTATAATTCTTTAACTAATCAGCCTTCTAAACTTCACCATTACATCTAAACTTTGTCATTACAAAGTAGAGAATAAGAAACTTAGACCCAGCCTAGGAACAACTTCCATATTTTTGATCTGTGACCTCACAGGTTCCAGGGTAGGGATTTATAATTTATATAGGCCGTAGCAGATAAACAAGCTTTACTCTATTTATCTGTGTTTTACACAGATTTGGATTAACACTGCAAGCAAGGAGAAGATGATACAGCATCCAAGTACTGAAAGAAAATTCAAACAATGACAGTTTGGTTTTTTAGAAAATTTAAGTTATTTAATTATTTTTCTACATTTGTTTTCATGTTTCCCCTATTTCCATTGCATTCTTTTTCTCTTTAAAATTACCCGCAGACCCATTTTTTCCCTAACAGATAGAGGAAACTCATGGAGACTAGACTGCAGTGCCATAAATAACCAGATTGCTTCACTTGTGAGTAGTACAACTGGTTAGAAAAATTCTGACAAAACATTTTTTCCAATCAGAATTTGATGATTTGTTGGAATTGAAATGTTTGATTTTGATGATGTTCTTAAGGAACACTGGCAGCTTTCTGTCAGAGACCGGCCTGATTTCTTGCCAGCTCACCCACCTGGCTCACCCAACTAACAGGGAACCCTGGCTCCATTCCTTTTCACAGAGAATTTGGAAGTTTTGATATGGAATTAAACCACTTTCCAAATGTCAAAATCTTCCATAAATAATTACAGATGTTTAGAAATTAGAAGTTACAATGCAAGCCAAATTCTGTTCTCAGTTATGTCAGTGTAAATAACATCACTAACACCAAGAGTTTTTGGCACTAGTGTAACTGAGAGCAGGATTTGGCACTACATGTTTAGTATCACCAAAACGTGCTACTGACGGTACTACACAAATACAAGTATTTGGGGGGAGGGATAGCTCAGTGGTTTGAGCATTGGCCCACTAAACCCAGGATTGTGAGTTCAATCCTTGAGGGGGCCATTTAGGGATCTGGGGCAAAAAAATTGGTCCTGCTAGTGAAGGCAGGGGACTGGACTTGATGACCTTTCAAGGTCCCTTCCAGTTCTATGAGATAGGTATAATAGAATATATGGAGATATAAGTCTTCCATTTCAATGCCTTGGATTTAAACTCACCTGTTACCACAAGGAAATATAATGCTGCAAAGCCATGGTGTCAACACTGCTACATATTTTTAATGCAGTTCAAATCAGATATTTTTGAGGCATAACTGCAAGGCTCTTTGCTACAGTTAGAATGAAGATAATGGACTAGAAATGGTTAACAGGTGAGGTAAAGAGTCACTTGCCCACTCTAAGGCAGATTCATAGATTCATAGATTATAGGACTGGAAGGGACCTCGAGAGGTCATCGAGTCCAGTCCCCTGCCCGCATGGCAGGACCAAATACTGTCTAGACCATCCCTGATAGACATTTATCTAACCTACTCTTAAATATCTCCAGAGACGGAGATTCCACAACCTCCCTAGGCAATTTGTTCCAGTGTTTAACCACCCTGACAGTTAGGAACTTTTTCCTAATGTCCAACCTAGACCTCCCTTGTTGCAGTTTAAACCCATTGTTTCTGGTTCTATCCTTAGAGGCTAAGGTGAACAAGTTCTCTCCCTCCTCCTTATGACACCCTTTTAGATACCTGAAAACTGCTATCATGTCCCCTCTCAGTCTTCTCTTTTCCAAACTAAACAAACCCAATTCTTTCAGCCTTCCTTCATAGGTCATGTTCTCAAGACCTTTAATCATTTCATGTTGCTCAGTCAGATCTATTACTAGGATTGTAAAAATAGAAAAGTTGAAAAGTGACAGCAGTTTAAGAACAATTTTTCATAAATATGAGTTAAAAGATGGCTAATTATGATAAACAATCATATACTACTATATCTATACATTCAGAGATACCCTAATTATCAGGAGGCACTGCCACAAAACCTCACATTCTAAAAGCATTTATGTGACTGTAGCTAGTACTTTCTAAAAAGTCTCTTATCCCAACCTGTTTTCTTCTGACAGTTTGATTGTGTGCAAACTAAAATGTGCTAAAATTACTCTGCCTACTGTCGAGGCAATTTACAGTAATAAAAAAGAAAAGGCTAGTTCTGGTCCTGCTAGTCTCTGCATCTTTTCTCTTAGGAGAATTCAGAGCTTGTATCCTCCCAATAAATTATATCCTGTCCCTCTCTGCACACTGGTCTGAGATTTCTCTCCTTTGATGGGAATTAAAAAACACAAATATTGCATTAGACATACCTGATCTATACTAACTAAATAGCAGTGGAGTTTTAGACCCAGATATTAAGGCCCAACATCAGTTTCAGCCTTATGGGCATGCTGCCAATAATTACTCCTCAGCAATCTTTGTCTCAAGAAAGATCAGTCTTCTATCCTCCCCCGTCTCTGTGAGCCAAGGTTCCTGCAGACCTTTAGTGTATTTATACAACACTATCATTTCAAAAGAAAGTGCTGGCCTGTGATCAAAGAGAATAAATACCCCCACTCCTACAAAGGCCCACAATATTTGAAGTTTCCTAAATAAGAATCAAAGATTGTAATGAGGGAACTGTGTTCAATGGCAGGATACAGTAAATGTGAAAAAGTGGGAGGAGATGGGGAACACACTGGTGAATAGCATCTAAGTGACTGTCTTAAACATGGGACAGCTATTCATTCCTGCAAAGAAATAAAGTTTTCAAATGTTTTCATTGGCTACAATTGTAAGTTTACTTTTATAATGCCAGAAGACCTTGCTTCTTCAGAAATATTTTATTCCTTCTAATCTCAGACACCAGAAAATAATCTGAGACAGGAAGCAAGTAAAGGATTTAAGAGCTCCCAGTAATATGAAATCAAGGCCAGATCCTCAGCTGGTATAAATCACACCTTCTTATCAGAAACTATGAGTGCTCAAGTAATTAAGACTGTGTTTGGAAATCAGAGGGGAAATAGTTCCTCAGTCTCACATGAACCCCAACAAAGCCAGTCTGCCAGCTGTATTTTTCTTTTCAGTTTGTGTGTGAATTTTCAAACCTGGCACCTACCCTCTGTCTTAAACAGATAATGGATATTATTTCCACACCATAGGTGTGCTGATATATTCCTAGAGTCCACTATGTAATACACATTCCTATAAAGAAGTAAAGTCAGTGTGATGGGTGTGTATTTTTGTTTTTATTTTATTTTTTTTTTGGCTAAAACCAATGAATAAGAATCAAGACTACTACTCCTCCACTGCCTTGGGAACATATCCAGAGTTTGCTGGTTGAAGCTATGAGGATATTTGAATATGGATGTTCTGATGCTATCAGTACTGGTAAACCAGCCTCCAATACTCAGTCAGTCAGACGCCTGTAAATCTAAAAAGTGAATGTCAGAGTCTCTCTGGTTTTCACTTTTAGCAGAATAAAAAATATACTTTTGTGTTTAATTCTTTGTTTAGTCTTTACGGAGAAAGCATAGGTGAAGCATATGCATGTGGAGCAATTATCTTGTCCTCTTACAAAAGATACAGAAACAAAAGAGAACTAAAGCCATCAAACACTTAAATAAAGAATGGGAAGACATGGCCAGCCAACAAAGAAAATGGCTCATTAAAATCAATAAACGTGCTAGATAGTACAATGAACCACTAGGAGCCTTTTTATTTAAACCCAGGGTGCTAGAATTTTTTTCTATTACTGTTTTTTTCCAGTGGGGCTTCTTTCTTTTTCCATATCTGATGTTCTATTGGAAGGGTGATTAAGCCCAACACCGGTAGTGAGGTGATCGGTATCCTGGATGCAACTCTGCCAAAGACTTGATGTGTGACCTTGGGCAAGATACAAACTCTCTGGGCCTCATTTTACCCATTTGTAAAATGGAAATAATAGCTGGCTTCTCTGCAGAGGTATAGAAAAGCTTCATTCATTCATATTTGTAAAATACTTTGAGATCCTTGATTGATGGGGCAACGAATTATCATTCTGCAGCTTTGCAGAAATCCCATTGCAATGACATTGATATGGAGAATGGGAGTGTTAAGAACAAAGTCATAGATGAAAGTATAGCTATATCAGTGAATATAAATTGCTAAATTTCAAAGCAGATAAGGCAAATGGGACCAATAATGGAGAAAACTCGGAGTTCAATGATACTACTTCACTCTGCAAAACCAACACAAACATTAACACTATCTAGTGAAGAGTAGCCAAGAGATCAGATACCTAGTCAAATGTAGAACGTTCCCCAGCTTATTATGGCAGCATTGATTCCAGCTTAGCCCTACATGTTCCCACATGGACAAATATATTATCTTCAGAATAGAATTATCCTATGAATTCTAGACTTCCTTACTGAATTCACATCCTGAGCTCATAAAATACCTGAACCAACTGGATGCCTCATCATTTCCAAAAATATATCTATTCTGTCCTGGTTTGCACTATTACACATGGAGCCATTATTCATCACATATCAACTGTGGAAGTGTGACCTCTTCTCTTCCTGCCCATCCCCACTTAAGCTGTGCCCTCTGCATTCCCCAATGCTGGGTTCAAAGGACTTTCATGATAAGAGACACCAGTACAACTTGTGTCTTTCAAGTACAGGCAACTAGCTAGGCATCTTGCAGACAACACTACAAACATAGTTAAAGATATCTTTTTGCAATACACCTCTACCCCGATATAACACTGTCCTCGGGAGCCAAAAAATCTTACCGTGTTATAGGCTGAAACCGCGTTATATCGAACTTGCTCTGATCCGCCAGAGTGCGCAGCCCCGCCCCCCTCCCCCGAGCGCCACTTTACCGCGTTATATCCGAATTCATGTTATATCGGGTTGCATTATATCGGGGTAGAAGTGTACTTAATATCAAGAGTTCATGAAACACTTGCCAGAATTTAACAAGATAACCCTTTCCAGTGTAACATCTCATTCAGGATATACAAACCAGAGAGAAGTCTATGACTGAGCATATTCTTGATCAGAAAGTGACCATAATGAAACACATCTTTTACGATGGCATCAGGGAGGACATTTTTCTACAGTAGTATATTCCTTTCTGATCCTGAAACTCTGGGATTACCACCATCAACTTTGACAAAGTATTCTGATGCTAAGTTATGCCAATTATCCAGCTGTTGAAAAAAACTGGAAAAAAGATGTAAAAACATGAGACATCTGCCAACATATATCTGCAGAAATGTCAATTCCTCTTCACCTGGTCCTACACAGATACTGAATTATTGATTTCTTTATGTCAACATATCAACTTTCAGTTGTATTGTGGCCTCTTTAATGCATGTAAGCCCAAAAGGTTTGGATACTTTGCATGAGTATCTGAACTTGGTGTCTTAACTGAGCAGAACCATCAGAGTTGGCCTATCACTACACGACACACTCTTTTCATGGGACTGGATGTGGGTTTGGAAAGAGCCCACAATTAGATGAATAAAAGAATACCTTTACTAGTAACAATTCCATCTTTGTTTAAAGGAACAGATTTCATAGTGTGTTGCTATTTAGAACATTCAAACTAAACAGAAGAGCTTACAAAAGAAAAGCTTCCCACAGTCCATTTTCTTCCCCTGACATGCAAGCAGCATTGGGCTGCCATGATTCAAATCCAACTGCAAATATATCACCCTTTTGTTATTGCCAGGATTTTGTGGCATTCTGTAGAACGCTGCACAGACAGATCCAGGAGGCTCAGGCTGACATGAGATTGTCTTTAGCAGATCAGGGGCTGCTATTCTCTGAAGAACTCATCTTTCCTTTTTGGTCTGGTTTAGCAGCTGTGGTATTTGGTCGGGCTGGAAAGCTGCTAATATGTTTTATTATTGTTCTGTTCTGCAAAGAGAACAGAACAGAAGAAAAATAGAATTGGGGGCAGGGATAGCAATACTTGCTATCAGCAAGGACACTAATTTCTTTTTGAAGGATAATAGTAATCTGTCAAGATCTTCCCACAAGGGCCTGGAGCTTCATGTACTCCTGTTCCTCTTCCCCACATTTAAATGGAAAGGATCAGAGAGATTTTTATAGGACTGAGCTAAAAACACGCTCTCTATCCTGTTTTTTCTGAGAATGAAAAAGGTGAGCAAGCCTAACAAGACAAAAAAAGGAGAAACAGGAGAACAGTCCACAGTGCAGATTCAGGGTATGACTCAGGGTATGGCTACACTTAAAATGCTTTGCTGCTGCAGCTGTGCCACTGTAGCACTGCAGTGGAGATTCTCCCGTCAGCAAAGGTAATCCCCCTTCGAGAGGCAGTAGCTAGGTCAATGGAAAAATTCTTCTGTTGACCTAGCACTGTCTTCAAGGGGACTTATCTCGGTTTCTGAGGGCATGTGGAATTTTCACACCCCTGAGCAACGTAGTCACGCCGACATAATTTTCCAGTGTAGAGCAGGCATCGGGGTACCTTACTGAAGTACCTCTGCAGGCAGGAAGGAAGGCAAGCTAGTATAACAAGCAGAGTTTATGACAATTCCCCTATGTGTATGTCAGGAAGAGCAACAAAACGCAGAGCAGCGGGCAGCTACTGTGATAACACCATTTTAAATTATTATAGTTTTAAAAGTAAGCCCATATTAAAAATTCCAAACTGATCTTAGGTCCTGCTAGTAAAAAGCAAAGCTATACAGAGGGAGAGCTCTTACCAAGAGCAGTAAATCACTCTGTCAATTAGTTCTTTTATTCCTCGAACCACCCCTCACCTCTGCACTACAATGCTGCATTCACCAGAATTTGTTAAGCTGTGCCTCTGGAGCAGCAGTATATGCTTTGTTTTAGCTTCTAAGCGTGGGGGGGAATTACATAGCATACGTTGACTGCAGATTGACAAAGTGAGGAAGGATCATCTTGTGGTTAAGACCATCAAATGGGCCTTCTAGGCACTACCACAATACAAACCAACATGAAACCTGGGTACTGTGTCAAAGACTTGTTATGAGATCTTGGCCCAATCACTTAATTTCTTCTGCCTCCATCTCCTCAGTTGTAAAATGGGCATGTTTATTTATAATTATTACATATTTATAGGGAACTCACCCCAATGGCATCTCTGACTTGGGAGATACAGGGTTCAGTGATTTAGTATTTGTAAAGCTTTTGAGCTGCTCAAATTGCTGTGCAGTATGGTAGGCACATGGTATTATTATTAACATGTAACCATAGGACTATAGCATATGATAACTTCTGAATACTTCCATTCAAGTGAATAGGACTGCTCTAATGCCTTGCTGGATCAGGGTCATAATGCCTAGAGACAGTAGCTGAGAGAGATCACTTTTTCCAATCAAAAAGGTATTAAACTAAATATTCCGATCTACCATCCCAATCCTGTAATTGCATTAGAGTGGGCAGAGTCCTGCACCCTCACTGAGTCTCGCTGAAGTCTGTGTGACTTTGGCTGCAGGACTGAGATCTAAATATGTATTTCTTTGCTAGAAGTGTATTTGCAGCTTCAGACATCTGCGGAGGCTTCTCTAAGTTAGAAAGGATCACACATGACTCTATCAGCCAAAGGGTTCCAGCACCAGCACAAACGACGACCTGGTCTCTAACTCAATCTCTGAGCTAAAAACTGTCCACCTTTCCCCAAACATTGTCCCAGCTCCCACATCCCTCTCTGCATCTCTCCAGTGGCTCTTCTGTCTTCCTTCTACATCAGCATATGCTAGACCTGCTGGATCACCGAGGAATGATGAAAGGTTGGGGAGGGAAGGCAGAAATGGGAGTGTTGAGGAGAGCAGAGAAACGGGGAACTATTGGAAAGTCTGTATTGTTGGGAGCCTCTTTGAACATAGTCCCATAAGCTTCTTTTCATAAGATGCTAAAAAATGCAAATGTTAAATCACTATAGAAATTAATTATTCATATGAAAGACAATCACAGGCTCGCAAATCTTGCCACTTTTCCATAACCTCAAGTAACACAGCACATCCTTGCATGCCCCTGTAAAAATGATTTGCTTCTTGTGGAGGCAGCTCTGTTTATGAGCCACAAAATGTTTTGGATCATAGACTCATAGACTTTAAGGTCAGAAGGGACCATTATGATCATCTAGTCTGACCTCCCGCATGATGCAGCCCACAAAGCCGTCCCAACCCCTTTCCCTTGACTCTGCTGTTGAAGTCCCCAAATCCTGTGGTTTAGAGACTTCAAGTAGCAGAGAATCCTCCAGCTAGCGACCCCTGCCCCATGCTGCGGAGGAAGGCGAAAAACCTCCAGAGCTGCTCAAATCTGTTACTTTTGGCAAAGTTTTTCAGTGATACCTAAGGGGGCAGTTTTGGACAAGGAGAAGAAAAAAATTTACAAGGGGTCATTCTTTTCACATAGCCTATGTGACACTTTATTATTTTGTACATTTTCACAAATACAGGACTCCCTCTCTATGGGTCTTGTGCCTTATGCAGCCAAAACTTTGTCAGGTCTCCATGCTACAATGCCATTTTTTAAGTTGATCAACCCTGGTAGGTATTATGGACATCAGAATGTGAAACCCTTTGAGGGTTTCAGTCTCTTTTCCCACTGTGGCTTCTTGACACCATTCTGAAACGTAGAGATGCCTTCCTGTTGGTGTAGATTACATTTATGCACACTTTAAGGTCCCTTTACACTGCAAGACTAATATTAAAGGGACCACGAGTAACTGGGAATTCAGTCCCATAAGTAGAGGGTTACTCGGATTATATTAATGTGGGAAATGAGCTAGGTCAGTTGACTACAGAACTAGTGAAGTGTCCAAGCAATCAGAGAAGTCACGGTTTTCTATCTATGCATTTCTAATGTGCCCATCCACTCTTCAAATCCTAGATTCTCTATCTTTTCCAAACAGGAATCTCCAGGAGGAAGTAAGAAGAATCGTTATGATACTCAACTGAGGCATCATCTTGACATTCAGCAGTCACCTTAATTGAACTTTCAGAGTATGTAATGATAGGGAGGAGGATTTTATACATATGGGGAAAAAATTAAAGCTTTATGAAGGCTCAGGTTTAATCTGAATTCCCTCACTGCTCACATCCTGGATTTCACAACCCCATGACGTATTACATCTTTTGAGACAACTCCCGCCCTGGAACGGCTCCAGGCTCTAAAACATATGTTAATGTAGTGACTGAGTCACAGTGGAAAACTAAGTGCTGCAGGGTAGCCAGAAAACAGAATCAGGAAAAACAAGTTATATTGTAAAGCCATTTTTTTTACTCTATCAGAAATAACTGTGTGACAAGGAGCCTTAAAAACAAAACACTTTACAAATCTCATTATATTAGAAATTACCAACCATTATAATGAAAGGAATTTATGAAGTATGATATTTTTCTTTCTTACTACATTATATACAGTCAATGAATTCTGGCATATTCTTGTCATTTTCATATGCCTTCAGGGTGTAATTTTGCCTTCTTTGCATATTCAGGTCTTCCAGTGACTTTGCTGAAAGTTTTGAAAGTATAAGCAGTACCAGGATGGTGCCAGGATTGCAATATATGAATTTATACGTGTATATTTTTAAGAGTTCTGGTTGGCTGGTATAGTAAGAATTACATTTGCAGAAATGCTTTTAAGTGTTACACAGTACACAGGTGTGATACACTGCCCTACATTTTAGAAGCATAAGAATTTTCATGCTCAATCAGAGAAGTGGTCCTTCTTGGCCCTCAATCAATGGGATTTTTGCCATTGATTTCAATGGCTGCAGGGTCAACTCTTTTGTCCATTATCTTGTCTGTGACAATGGCTAGCACCAAATGCTTCAGAAATGTCAAGAAACCCCATAGTGGAGTATTACAGAATAATTTTAATAAGAAGTAAATCAATATGTCTTTGCAGTGTAATGCACTACTTGAATATCAAATACACACTCTTTGCTTGAGCTCTACAAAGAAAATTCTCACTGCCAGCCCAATTGTGTAAAAGACCACAGCATTGTAGAAAAAAAGCTAAACAATTTTTCCACAAAACCAAAAGACAATTTTTATTGGTATAAAACAGATTATCATCAAAATATATTCTAACCTCCAAAATGGCAAGTTTCTCCCAAAGTCAAAAATCATAATGTTACCTGAAAGCTGGGCACTTTCTCCCCTAATTTCACAAGTTTTCCCTGGGCAAAATACTCAAGAATATAAGTTTTTTTTTCTACAGACACTTCTACAACAAAAATTACTATTCTGTTCTGCACCCTTATGCTGAAACTTTCTTCTAGCACTCTTGCCTGATCAAATTTCTTGTTTTGACTTTAATTTGGGTTTAAATCTTTTAATTAGTCTTATTATGGCAAGAGACTTATGCATTACACGCAGGGCAGGTCTACACTACCCGCCTGAATCGGCGGGTAGAAATTGATCTCTCGGGGATCGAATTATCGCATCTCGTCGGGACGCAACAATCGATCCCCGAATTGACGCTTGTACTCCACCAGCGGAGGTAGGAGTAAGCGCTGTCGACGGGGGAGCTGCGGAGGTCGATTTGCCGCCGTCCTCAGAGCGGGGTAAGTCGGTTCCGATACATCGAATTCAGCTACACTATTCGCTATTTAGCTATGCTATCTTAAATCGATACTCCCCCCGCCCCGTAGTGAGGACGTAGCCTTAGAAGGCAAAGCTCCAAAACCTGAAGTCTTAATACATGAGAGTTTCTGCTTTTAGAGGTAAATTGAAACAGTTTCAAAACTACACTGATCAAAACCTGATTCTGAAATAGTCTTACAGCCAGGGCCAGCTCCAGGGTTTTGGCCGCCCCAAGCAGCCAAAACAAAAAAGCCGCGATCGCGATCTGCAGCGGCAATTCGGTGGGAGGTCCTTCGCTCTCAGGCGGAGTGAGGGACCGTCCGCTGAATTGCCGCTGAATACCTGGACGTGCTGCCCCTCTCCGGAGCGGCCGCCCCAAGCACTTGCTTGACAAGCTGGTGCCTGGAGCCGGCCCTGCTTACTGCAATCAGACATTCCTCCGAACATCTGTTTGTCTATCTCTGTATCATTACCTTCCCATAGGCTTGTGCTGTTTCGTATGCTGAGAAGATGAGATCATGGAGCAGTAGCTAACAGAATACTACAAAGACCAGAAGTAATTCATGCAAGAAAAATTTACTTGCTAGATTTTAGCAATCTTACAATCCTTCCTTTGTAGAAAGGCACAAATTGTGTGCTGGAACACAGAATGCTTCTTTAAGGCTAATACTTGCAGTACCTTCCTTTGTACTGCCTACTCCTGAAATATACAGTTGGGATGTAGTATTTTTATCCCTTCATTGGTAAGTTTGGTCTCTTGTAAATACAGAAAAAGAGAATTTGCATAATTTGTTTATGCAGGTCCATTTCAACATGATAATTCCTTGGCTTTTCCAAGCACAAAATATGTGTGAGGGTTTCAAAATGTAAGTCTGTCACTAATTTCGAGTGACTCTGACAACCTTCTCAGCATAAGGGATATCACAAATAATATGACTTTTGTTCTGTCAACAGATTTAAATCATTCATTTAGTATTCCATTGCAATGCTACAAGCAAGATTGAAGCAGCTTATTTTTCTACATTTTTCTTTTGGTCAGTTGCTAAAAACTAAAACAGATAGAAAGAGATAAACCAGTTTGGGATAGGGATTAATTCCAAAAATGAGTTCAAGAAATGCACTTTGAGCATTTCTTGTCCCTTGCAACAAGAGGGGAGCATTGGAAACTCCACCGTTAATATGGACAGTCTCTCTACTATGGAAAGTACTTTTAGAAAATGAAATAGATGGAACATCAGCTTAAGTCACACGATAAAGTGATGGGAATATTTGTTTTGGCAGAATTTATAGGAAAACTATTACTGTTTTGTAGGAAATTTAGATAGCTTAAAAAAAGATTTGTCTCATAAATAAAGTAAACTTTTAACAGTAAGCGACCCAGGAAGCTAAGCTTCCTTTATTAGCCCTTTTTTGTTGTTGGTTTTCCACTCAGTGGTACTGATCTTTTAAAACTGATAAGCAATAGCTCAGCAAAACAGAAAAGCTCCTGATAAACAGCAGCTACAGGAGGGCAGGACATTTCAGCAGAATTTGATTCTGATGTTATAAATCTTCAAATGCAAATGTTACTAAGTCTGAATATGTGTCTACAATAGTGCCCCAAATGACATACAGGGTTTATTTAATATTGTGACATAAATTAACACAAATATTATTGATGCTACTTTTTGTTTGTTAATATTACAGCAGCATTTAAAAAGAAGTTAGATTTTTGGTGTCTAAGGCTTACACTCCTGATGGTTTGCATCTGCAAATCATCCTCTACAAAATCTCCAACCTGCACATATGAACATCAATGCCCAATCTTACTTAAGCACTTGATAAGGAAAGAGTGGGTGGTGAGGGAAAGGTGCTAAAGAACAATTTCCATTTGTGTTTTTGATAAACAGTCCAAAACTCCTATGTAAGAAGAAATCCGTTTAGTATACTGCATAAGGCAGATTTATTAAATGATGTACAGGGGCCTAATCCTGCCAATGCTATCAGTGCAGGTTTAATAGTTTGGCAATACTGGAGTTCGTTTATTTTTATCATTGACAAAGCAAGGGTGCTTAACCAGTAGAGTGGATGAAAAACAGGGGAGAAAACATTAGCAAATTTGAATATTTTCATGAATTTGCTACAATCTAGCGCGTGCACCTTTTTATTTTCACTTTCAACAAATAGTCTAGTAAATGAGTTTACACTGGTCGAATGTTTGCCAAAAGGGAAAATTTTAACCAAATATTGCAAAAAAAATTTTCCTTGTGACTATTTGTGACAGAAACCTGATCTGAAGAGTTCTGTTCATTCAATCAGACAACAGAAACTTACTGGTCTTGATTCTCAGTTCCTCCATTCCTACACTTGGAGCACTGAGACTCAGAGGCCTGCCCACCTCTAGAGGAAATCTCAGGGCTGGTCTAATTTATGTTTTGCTTCCCATGGCTACTAGGAAGCAGGGAACAGCCACAATGCAATGCACTTCAGCCACTCCTCCCTGCACTGGCCTGTCACTCTGACATGACTTCATATCTTGAGTCCAGGAAACTAGGTTAGTCTAGAGCTCTTATAGCAGCTCTACACTGCAGGGGGCCACATGTGATCATTGAGAGCAATTTATTCTGCAAAAGTGGCATGAAGGGGTCTATGTGTGAGAATCAGGGTCACCTTGTATCCCTTGCGGAGAAGTACAAGATAATGTAATAGGGATTAATCCAAAAACGTTCTACTGAAGATGAAGAAAGATTTACAGAAAGTACACTAAACCTTTACATTTTAATAGAAAATTATATTATTTTTATAGCTAACCCATAGAATGCTATAAGTAGGGATATTGTTCTCTACTAAACTCTATAGGGCTTTCTGTGAATCCATGCAAATAACAAATGAAGTTAAAAAAAATGATGGTCTGCTTACGATCAGTTCAGAAACACAAAAAAATTTTGATTAACATATTTGTTATGAATTATTCATCCTCCTCTGCTTAGCAAGCAGTAAATGGAATCCTAACAGCAACAACATTATTACTTAGCAGTTACATTGCACTTCAAGGGCCTGATTCACCAGTGCATAACTCCAGCTTTATGTACGCGAAATCTCATTGGTTTCAGTGGCATCACAATGGCATAAAACATCAGCAACACAGAGGTTAATCAGTCCCTGCATTTTCAGAGTGCTGTACAAATATTCTAATAAGGATCAATCCTGCAAGGTGCTGGGAGCATGCTGGCCTTGAACCAACAAAGCACTTAAAGACATAAAATCACAGAAATGTAGGACTGGAAGGTACCTCGATAGGTCATCTAATCCAATCCCCTGAATTGAGGCAGGACTACGCATTATCTAGACCAGTGGTTCTCAAACTTTTATACTGGTGACCCCTTTCACATAGCAAGCATCTGAGTATGAGCCCCCTTTATAAATTAAAAACACTTTTCTGTATATTTTACACCATTATAAATGCTGGAGGCAAAGTGGGGTTTAGTGTGGAGGCTGACAGCTCATGATCCCATGAGGGGTCCCGACCCCCAGTTTGAGAACCCAAGATCTAGACCATCCCTAACAGATGTTTGTCTAACCTGTTCTTAAAAATCTCCAGTAATGGAGATTCCACAACCTCCTTAGATAATTTGTTCCAGTGCTTAACTACCCTTACTGTTAGGAAGCTTTTTCCTAATGTCAAACCTAAATCTCCCTTACTGCAATTTAAGCCCATTACTTTTTGTCCTGTCCTCCATCGTTAAGAACAATTTACCACCCTCTTCTTTATAACAACCCCTTATGTGCTTGAAAACTCTTGTGTCTCCTTTAAGTCTTCTCTTCTCCAGACTAGACAACCCAATTTTTTCAATTTTTCCTTGTAGGTCATGTTTTCTAGAACTTCTATCATTTTTGTTTCTGTTCTCTGGACTTTCTCCAATTTGTTCACATCTTTCCTGAAATGTGGTGCCCAGAACTGGACACACTACTCTACCTGAGGCCTTATCAGCATGGAATATAGTGGAAGAATTACTTCTCATGTCTTGCCTACAACACTCCTGCTATTCCCAGAGGGATGTTCACTTTTTTTGCAACAGTATTACATTATTGATTTATATTTAGTTTGTGATACACTGTAACCCCTAGATCCTTTTCTATGGTACTCCTTCCTAGGCAGTCATTTCCTATTTTGTATATGTGCAATTGATTATTCCTTCCTATGTGTAGTACTTGGCATTTGTCCTTATTGAATTTCATCCTATTTATTTCAGACCATTTCGCTAGTTTGTCAAAACCATTTTGAATTCTAATCCAGTGGGTCCCCGGTATACGTCGGGATTGTGTGCTTGAAAAGGGCGACAGATACCGAAACGACGTATGCCAGGGACCTGCTGGCACAGCAGTGGCGCAGGCAGGAGGGGACACTCGGGTGGACCCGATGGGGGGGCGGAGGCATAGGAACAATCCTGATGCCTTTTCCCCCCTCCAGCTGGCTTTGCAGAGCAAGGGGGAAAATGCTAGACGGTCTGGCCAGGGGCTCCTGGAAAAGTGGGGGGCCTCAGAAAAATGTGCGCCCCCTCACCACCCCCTGCTCTGCCCCCCTGCCCAGCACTCAGGGCTTGTCCTGCTCCGCCCATCCAGTGCTCCTGCCAGGGAGCAGGATCGGAGTGTGGGGGCTTGATCCACTCCACCCAGCAGGGGAGCAGGGGTTGGGGGCTTGGAATCCCCTCTTGCCCCAACCCCGCTCCCCAGCGGGAGGGCCAGGTGAATGGAGCCGGGCAAGCCCCCGACCCCGCTCCCCAGCTAGATCGCTGGGTGGGTGGTGTGGAGTAGCCAAGGGGCAGAAGTAGAACCAGGACTGTGGGGGTGGGCCTGGATGTTAAGTGGCAATGTTGACTGTTAATTATCACCTTACTATTTTCTAGGTGCTTACAAATTGATTGCTCCATTATCTTTCCAGGTACCAATTGCTCTACAATTTCCTGCATAGTCCTTATTCCCCTTTTTTATAGATTGGCAAATATAGTACCTTTTTCCAGTCTTTGGGTATATCCCCAATCCTCCACAAGTTCTCAAAGGTAATCACTAATGGCTCAGAGATTTCTTCAGCCAGTTCCCTAAGTATTCTAGGACGTATTTCATCAGACCCTGCCAACTTGAAGATATCTAACTTGCCCAACTAATTTTTAACTTGTTCTTTCCCTATTTTAGCATCAGATCCTATTCAATTACATTGACGTTCACTATGTTAGTCATCCAATCACTCCTAACCTTTCTGGTGAAAACTGAAACACTTTTCAGTTGTTGTGTCTCTCTTGTCATTGAGTAATAGACCTACCCTGTCCTTGGTCTTTCTCCTGTGTCTAATGTATTTGTAAAATGCTTTCTTGTTACGCTTTATGTCCCTAGCTAGTTTAATCTCATTTTGTGCCTTGGTCTTTCTAATTTTTTTCCTTCATTGTTTTTTTTTTTTTTTTTTTTTTTCATCTTTGGATTTTGACCTAGTTAAGTTTCATGTTGTTGAAGATCTCCTGATTAAGCTAAGGTGGTCTCTTACCATACTTCCTAACTTTCTTATGTATTGTAATAGTTTGCTCTTGTGCCCTTAATATCTCTTTAAATAACTGCCAATTCTCATGCACTTTTTTCCCCTTCGACTTGTTCCCATGGGATCTTACCTGCCAATTCTATGAGTTTGCCAAAGTCTGCCTTCTTGAAGTCCATTGTCTTTATTCTGCTGTTTTCTCTCCCACTATTCCTTAGAATCATGAACTCTATCATTCCATGATCACTTTCACCCAAACTTTCTTCCACCTTCAACTTCTCAACCAGTTCGTCCTCATTTGTCAGACTCAAATCTAGAACAGCCTCTCCCCTATTTGCTTTCTCCACCTTCTGTAATAAAAAAATGTCTCCTACACATTCCAATAACTTGTTGGATAATCTGTGTCTTACTGTATTATTTTCCCATCAGATATCTGGGTAGCTAAATTCCCTATCATCAAGTCCTGAGCTTTGGATGATTTTGTGTTAGTTGTTTAAAAAAGCCCTATCCACCCTTCTTCCAGGTTAGATAGTCTACCATGACATCACCCTTGTTTTTATTTTTTTTTATTTTGGTGGGGGGGTTTTTAACCCGTTATCCTTACCCAGAAACTTTCAACTAGTTTGCCTCCTGCTACTATCTCAATTTCATTGCAAGTGTATATATCTTTGATACACAAAGCAACAACGTCTTCCATTTTTCCTGTGCCTGTTCAGGAAGGACAAGCTGTACCCATCTATAGCAACATTCCAGTCATGTGTATTATCCCACCAAATCTCTGTGATGACAATTATGTAATAGTCACTAGTATTTCTAGTTGTTCCTGTTTATTCCCCATACTTCTTGCATTAGTATATAGGCATCTAAGATGTTCAATCAATTTCGCTTCATATCTCCTTTACCCCTGCTACAGTTGCCCATGTTCCCCTCAGATTCTGACCCTTCACCAACATCTCCATGTTTTGGACTTACCTGGGGGCTTTTGTCCCCTGCTCCCATTGAACCTAGTTTAAAGCCCACCTCACTAGGTTAGCCAATCTGTATCCCAACTTACACTTCCCCATCCTTGATAGGCATACCCTATCTCTGTTCAGCAATCCTTCTCAGAACAGCATCCCATGGTCAAGGAAACTGAATCCTCCTGCTGACATTATCCACACAGCCATGCAGTCACTTCCAGGATGTGAATGTCTCTAGGGTAACCAGATGTCCTGATTTTATAGGGACAGTTCTGATATTTGGGGCTTTTTCTTATATAGGTGCCAATTACCCCTGACCCCCGTCCCAATTTTTCACACTTGCTATCTGGTCATAGAATCATAGAATATCAGAGTTGGAAGGGACCTCAAGAGGTCATCTAGTCCAACCCCCTGCTCAAAGCAGGACCAATTCCCAGCTAAATCATCCCAGCCAGGGCCTTGTCAAGCCGGGCCTTAAAAACCTCCAAGGAAGGAGACTCCACCACCTCCCTAGGTAACGCATTCCAGTGTTTCACCACCCTCCTAGTGAAATAGTTTTTCCTGATATCCAACCTGGACCTCCCCCACTGCAACTTGAGACCATTGCTCCTTGTTCTGTCATCTGCCACCACTGAGAACAGCCGAGCTCCATCCTCTTTGGAACCCCCCTTCAGGTAGTTGAAGGCTGCTATCAAATCCCCCCTCATTCTTCTCTTCTGGAGACTAAACAATCCCAGTTCCCTCAGCCTCTCCTCATAAGTCATGTGCTCCAGACGCCTAATCATTTTTGTTGCCCTCCGCTGGACTCTTTCCAATTTTTCCACATCCTTCTTGTAGTGTGGGGCCCAAAACTGGACACAGTACTCCAGATGAGGCCTCACCAATGTCGAATAAAGGGGAACGATCACGTTCCTCGATCTGCTGGCAATGCCCCTACTTATACAGCCCAAAATGCCGTTAGCCTTCTTGGCAACAAGAGCACACTGTTGACTCATATCCAGCTTTTCGTCCACTGTGACCCCTAGGTCCTTTTCTGCAGAACTGCTACCTAGCCACTCGGTCCCTAGTCTGTAGCAGTGCATGGGATTCTTCCGTCCTAAGTGCAGGACTCTGCACTTGTCCTTGTTGAACCTCATCAGATTTTTTTTGGCCCAATCCTCTAATTTGTCTAGGTCCCTCTGTATCCGATCCCTACCCTCTAGTGTATCTACCACGCCTCCTAGTTTAGTGTCATCTGCAAACTTGCTGAGAGTGCAGTCCACACCATCCTCCAGATCATTAATAAAGATATTAAACAAAACCGGCCCCAGGACCGACCCTTGGGGCACTCCACTTGAAACCGGCTGCCAACTAGACATGGAGCCATTGATCACTACCCGTTGAGCCCGACGATCTAGCCAGCTTTCTATCCACCTTACAGTCCATTCATCCAGCCCATACTTCTTTAACTTGGTGGCAAGAATACTGTGGGAGACCGTATCAAAAGCTTTGCTAAAGTCAAGAAATAACACATCCACTGCTTTCCCCTCATCCACAGAGCCAGTTATCTCATCATAGAAGGCAATTAGGTTAGTCAGGCACGACTTCCCCTTCGTGAATCCATGCTGACTGTTCCTGATCACTTTCCTCTCCTCTAAATGTTTCATAATTGATTCCTTGAGGACCTGCTCCATGATTTTTCCAGGTACTGAGGTGAGGCTGACTGGCCTGTAGTTCCCCGGATCCTCCTTCTTCCCTTTTTTAAAGATGGGCACTACATTAGCCTTTTTCCAGTCATCTGGGACCTCCCCCGATCGCCATGAGTTTTCAAAAATAATGGCTAATGGCTCTGCAATCTCAAATCACATTTAGGTCACCCTAAATGTCTCTGCCTATGCCACTAAGCTTAACCAGAAGGATCGATGCTTAACAATAAGCACATGGGCAGCCCCATTGGTTTCAGGTGCTTAGCATCTTACAGGATTGAGCCCATATTTCTTCTATGGACTCATTCTGGGATCTGCATTGCATAACATGTGAATCCAAGTATGGGGAGCTGGGGGTGCATGAAGGAGAATTTTATATATATATATAAATTTGCAAAAAAAAAAAATAGGACTTTTTTACCCACTGCAAGAGGAAGGAAAATTTACAACAGTCATTTTTTAAAGCTGAATATCTGAAGGATTAACTGCTCCAAGTAATTTCTCAAGACCTGAGCTTAGTAGTTCTATTTTATAAAAGGCTAAAAAAAAAATTAAATTATTTTAAATTATTTAATTATTTTAAAATATTTTAAACACACTTATATTGGGAGGGAGGCATACATTATTCTAGTCCATTATAAGACAGGTCAGACTGACTGGCTATAGCTTCTTGTTCTCAAACAGCTAAATGCAGGTGAGTGAAACAGCAGGTTTCTGTGTGGGCATTAACAGAATTGCTGACTGTCTTTCTGCCGAGCTTTTTACTCAGTAAAAGAAAATCTCAGTTAGAGGATACAGACAGAGTTCTGATCAATTTTTCATTCCAACTCATACTGGTTCATACTAAAAAAAAAATCACATCTATTTATGGATCAGATTGTTAGTCAGGTGGAAGCTGTGTTGACATCATTTAACCAACCTGTAAGACACATTTTAAAAGAGCTACCAAGACAAAAAGTATGATTGCTTGATAGCATCATCAGAACTCCCAGAATAACAAGTCAATGTTCAACTCTGGAAAAAATACATACAGAAGGGGGGTAACATTTTTGCAAAAGCAGGCACAGGATATCTTCTTTCCCAGCAAGTTTTAAACACTATTCTTCAAAGCCTCAAAGAAAAGAAGGTACCCATGACAGGCATCAAATCTCAAAAAAACAAGAGCTTGCAACCTTTGAATTCATTCTGGTTAACACTGCTGTATTAGAGTAATGGGTGCTTCACGTGGTTTGGGCAAAAGCACACAGCCATTAAGACTTTTCCTTTTAGCACAGCGTTAACAACGTACAGCTGTCTCATTTCTATAACAAGTTCCAGGGAGGCAAAGCTGCATTATTTACCTAATGTTTCCTGCTATCATCACAGTAGAAATACTTCAAGTGCCACCTTCTGGATATGTGAATGTATTGCAGTACACTGGCTCTATTTCAAGTCTTACTTCCAAAAATCTTGTAAATATGTATTATGGAAATAAATTATGTTTTGCCTGAACAGTATTTTTATTCTATAGCTAGAATATTTCATTTAAGTTTTAAAAAGGATCCAATGAGATGGCCTAACTCTTCATTACAAACATGAGGGTTACAGCTTAGTTTGATTACTGGTACCCCAAGCCTGGAGCCAGAAAGGGCTGGAAGCAATACAAAAGCAGTATGCTTAGGCTGGATGAGGATGGGTGCAGAACCCTGAATCAGTCAGTAGTGACCCATCTAGCTGATAAAAGGATAATGTGAACTACACAGGTAGTTCAATCCAGTGTCAGATTAAACCAGTGTGGCTCCTCCTGGGGTAAAAGTTTAAAAAAAAAAATCCATGAGGATCATCAGGAGCACTTCATCAGGGATATGGTGAATAAAATTTGTTAAAAAAATATAGGACACTCAGATTTAATCTATATTATTTTTATGATTATGTGTACCTCTGTCTATTTGATTACTACCATGCTGTCTGCTCTAGTCCTGGGTAGTTTTTGCACATAGGCAGGAACAAAATTTAATGGCTGGAGCTAGGCCAATCACCGGTCCTTACCTGACAATACAGGTGTCAAGGCCTTTGAAATTTTTTCTCTGTGCAAGAGGGGTACAATAACTCCTAGCTTGGGAGAGGAGGGGGCCCTTCAGGTAGGAAACCTTAAATAAAGAACTTGGAAACTGTCAAAAGTGCATCCCTAATGCACAAAGGTAGAGAAGTGGGGTCTGCAGAAAAGCAGATGGAGCCTCAGTCCCCAAATGTGGGAGGGTACCTAGGACAAAGGGGGCCTACCTAAATCGTGTGGGGGGGGAATACTAAGCTTCAGGTAAGACAATATGCATATATAAGCCTTTTGTTGTTTTGATCCTTTTCTCTCTAATTACTATAGTCCTGTGGATAAATAAATACATTGTTTTGAACAAGTTGTTTTGAGTCACCACTGATCACAATGCCCTAAGGAAAAGCGATAGCTGGGGACAAATGCAGCTGGACCTGCTGAAAAACAGGGGTTCTGTAACCTGTAAAGCCAGTCTAGAAGTGGGGAGAAGTTCTGTTACTGAGCCTGTCATTTGAAAGCAGTAGCGCTGAGTGAGGGGTCACAGATACAGCTAACCCTGCAATCATGACAAATGATTCGACTTAATTTCCCTTTCACAGACACACAGCTGATGCTCCCATTTTGAGATCCAATCTCCTAATTCAGATGTAGTGTTATTGCCAGGGTGACTAGATGTCCCGATTTTATTGGGAGTCCCAATATTCGGGGTTTTGTCTTATATAGGCGCCTATTACTCCCCACCCTCCTTCCCGATTTTTCACACTTGCTATCTGGGCACCCTAGTTATTGCTCTCCATAAAAGTAATCCAAACTTTTGGATACTGGCATTGAGGAGTGAGTGCAGGCTCCCAGGAAATCAGAATTCTTTAGGCAAGCCATGCCAGGATGCACTACTCAAAACTCCACATTCATGGACCACAAGGACAGATAAGCAGAGCAGTTGACTCAGTTTTAGGGCTGACACAGAAGCAGTAATGTTTGATTGCATTATAACATTGCATTTACTTGCACTCAAGCACGACAACAGTTTCTGACATTAAGAAGTGCTAATGTAACACAGTAGACTATGATAAAAATTGCTCATCCACTAGAAAGTTGTTTTCAGCCCTTTTGACATACCCTTTCTGTATGTTATCAGTAACCTCATCTTCCTTTCCAAGCGTGGAGAGAATTGAGTCAGCCGGGGCAAGGCTACGAGCTGAACAATCTTAGTGTACAAAGAAGAATGAGCCTTGGCCATGGGAGCATAAAGTGATGAGGATCCTCCACAAAAGCCAATCCCCACCCCCTTCCAGGTGTTATCAAAAATATTTGATGAACTAGATAGGCACGTAAGAGAGATGGGGTAGGAGGCGGTCAATAAAAGTTATAATAATCAGAAAGGTAAGATTAGAAGGACAGTTTATTGTTACAGATTCAACAAGAATTTGCATCTAGCTGCTATTATAGGGTGAGTATTTTCCCTTCTATTTAGGTTACTTAACATTTTCATTATAGAAGATTCTTGCAACTTCTTTTTAAGAGGTCCAACACCTCCACTACTGAATTTCAAAGGCCTGCTACAAACAGAGAGAGAACTCTAGGGCCAGGGAGGTGCCTTTTGCTAACCCCATGTAAATTCTTTAGATTTGGCAGAGTTTAACCACACTGCACCTTTAAGCGGGGGGGAATTTGTCTGTCTCGTGGAATGAAGGGAACAGTTCTTTATGGCTGGAGAGAGGTCAAAATGCTGCAAAAGGGGACAAACGCTGATTCATCCCTGGAATCCAGATAGGTGAGAGGGCTTAAAAGGGGCAGCCTGTGCCATGAAGCCCCCTTTCACATGGAGCAGGCTGAGGCAGCAGCACGGAATGGAGGACTTTGGCACATCTCAGCATGGCTCCATGTGGACAAAGGACAGTGAGAACAGAGTGGGAGGGGGGAGATGGTTGATTCCCCCCTTCCCCTGGTCTGGGTAGGGCAAATCAGGCAGAGGAAAGTAGTTCCAGAAAGGGGGAGGGAGGAGTTGACAGAGGCAGCCCCAAGGATAGAGAGGCAGCCCCAAGGATAGAGAGGCAGCCCCAAGGATAGAGAGGCAGCCCCAAATCGGATTCTGTCCCCGGGTATAGAGACAAAGGAGGGGAAGGAGAGGGAGTGTGGCCCCTCTTGTAGCAGCTGTGCTCTGGGTACAGATGTAGGGAATCAGGTTTCAGGTTTTCCTACTGTGGGCAGGAGACAATGGGGGGTGGGGGAATTTCGCTTCTCACTCTAGGTTGGTCTCGCTGGGACAGGGAGGGGGGCAATCAAACCCTGCTCAGGGCAGACAGAGTGGAGTTGTGGGGCCAGTGGGGAGCCCGGGGCAGGATCCTCACAACAAGGGTGAGGGACTGGTGGAGCCCAGGGTAATGTGTTTAATTACCAAGGGCAGCCCCCAAGGCTTACGGAAGTGGGGGCAGGGCTCCAGATGAAGCCAATCCCCACGCAAGTGAGCTGGCTGCATTTGCTGAGGATTTGATGCAAGTTGTCAGTGCGACTGCATCTGAGGTCGATTCCTCAGCATTACAGGGCGTACAGAGTGTAAGGGGTCATCCAGAACCAAGATGTTCGACTCAGGCAATTGCAGGAGATGACACTGACGGCTGAGGTGAGTTGAATCAACCACAGATAAAGGTTCCTGATTGCAGGGGTACTTGGATCTGCATCGGGCAGAAGCTGCAAGTACAGGTGGGCCCCTACCACACAATGTGGCAATAGTTGGGGATTGCGGGATCCTCAGTGAGATAGAGTCCATGCACTATTGGTTCCTCTGAGGCTTCACATGGGGGGAAATGTGGATGGACCAGACGGAGTACTGAATGGTCCACCGGGGCAAGGATTGGGAGTCGTAGAAGCTATATCAGCTCATCTGGGGAGCACACCCCTGAAAGGAGACTCATAGTATTGCACAGCTGCTACAGGCTAACTTGCAATAGTTGCAATGCCTTGGGACACTCACAGGAGAGGTATCTTGCCAGGGTGGTGACGGAGGCACAGGGAGGTCACGAGTTGTGGAAACAGACAACAGGCAGGTGGGGCAGACCCCCTGCACTGGTGTGGAAGCCCTCAGCAGGGGTGGGGGAGAGCACTGGGAAACTTTCTGCTCTTCCACTACCAAGGACTATAACTTCATGGGATAGAGTTGCTGTTCTGGGGATAGCCGAGGGGTAACAGGGCATGAGGTACCACAACGCTCAGTCCTGAATACGGTTAGGCCGGGGTCACTGACCCTATGGGAGTTCGTCTTCTCAATACTACTAGGGATAAAATCCTGAGAGGTGAATACATTGCTATATTATCACTGTTGCACAGGGAGATGATGGTGGTCAGTAATTTGGGATTGAGTGAACAGAACAGAGAAATGCCCAAGCAGCCAAGGGTCCATAGAATGAGGGAAAATTGCGAGGCTGCCTTCCTTATCGATGCAGGTGTTATAGCTGAAGCTTACCCACAGAGATGCTCAGCCTTGTTTAGATATATGGATATAATCAGGTGGGCATACAATACATTCAAGGCATGTCTTGGTCTCATTATGATGAGCAATTTAGATTGAGGGAGGCAAAACAAACTGGAATGCAGTGGGACATACCACATCATATGTCATGGTTGGAATGGCTGATGCCACGGGGAGCTGGTGCCCACATGGATAGTGGCCTGTTCATTCCATGGCAAGCCCGGCAGGGGCCTGGGTTCCATATTTGCCAGGCATTTAATGACAGTGGTTGTTTTTGCAGCATCTGTAAGTTCAGGCATGCTTGCGAAATATGTGTTGGAGGCTCATACAGCACATTCATGCTGGAATGGTGAGAGGAGGTCCCAAGGGGGAAACAGGATGAAGGGTAGAGAAAATGCCACCTGCAGGTTTGACTTCGCAGGAATAGGGTGTGGGGGACAGAATGCAAGCAGGCGCAGGGGGTGAGTCAAAAGCAGTTGAATAGGCAAGGGCACAGTTTCCAGTTAAGTTGGAGGTGTTTAGGGTCCTCTTGTGGGACTACCCCAGCTAAGCCAATGGGGCAGATTTGTGGAGCAGGATTTAATGGGGGGTTTCTGATCCATTTTATGTTTAAAATAAAAATAAATAAATAAATAAAATGATTGAAGTCAGGAGCTGGGTTTGGTTATACTGTCAGGATAATGATTCCACAAGAATGAATTGAGGTTAGAGTGACAGGGCCATTCAAGCAGTTGCCTGTGGAAAACTTGTGGGTTTTTCCTCCCCAAGGCTTGGCCCCCAAGAAAGCTCCAGAAAATATGGATTACTTCATCACCTCACTGGAGTTGATAATGGCATAGCATATGCCTCGTCTCATGTTCAGATGTACAGATTTCTGGAGTTGGCACCAGGAGCCAGCCCGGAACTAAGGCAGATTCCACTAGCACCAAGAATGGCGGTCAGTGTGGTGCAGAGATCAGTTGCTCCACGCATGTAGTAGAGCTAGGAGAGAAATATTAATGATTTCATGGAATTTCAGAATCCGGAAGGCCAGACAACACTATGGTTCATTACAGAGAAACAGGTGCTGTGGTACATGGTGTCGTTGGCAACCCACCACCTGGCGTCCTCAACAATCTCGAATCACCTTTCTGCCATTACGTTCATCGTTAGGCTAAATGGTTATCCAGATCCTTGCGGTGGTTTTTAGCTTGAAGGTTGTTGGCAGGGTGGTCGTGTACCAGTGGTCCCGTGGAAGATTCACGTTATCCTATCACAGTTTTACATGCTCAGTGATCTTGTGCAGACCATTGGCGCCGTATGTCATAGTGGACAGCAGGCAGCCTTGTTCAGGGCAGCGTTCTTGATAGCATTGTTTGGTGCTTTCAGGATCAGCAAGCTAGTACCTGGGTCCAGTAGGGACTCTACAGGAAGAGCTTTGGAACTGCGTGATGTACAATGACATGAGCATTCAGTGATATTACACTTGTGAAGGTCAAAGAAGGATCAAGTAGGCTGGGGTAAATCTGTTATCCTACGGGAGGGCAGTGAGCCTGGAGTCTGCCCCAGGCAGGCTTTGAAGGCCTATATGGAGATACGGTTGGGAGTGGGGGAAGGACCCCTTTTTATGCATGGTGATGGGAGTCCCCTCACTACATATCAATTCATTACAGTATTGAGATGGGGACTGACAAGTTGGGGGCTGCTAGCCCACAAATTTGGTTCCCACTCATTCAGAATCGAGGTAGCAACAGCAGCAGCACAGCTAGGTATGGGAGCAGAAGCAATTCAGGCAATCAGGCATTGGCATTAGTAAGTGTACCGAATGTATGTGAGACCTCGGGTGGTAAGTCACATTAATTTGTTGTAACCTCATTCCAGATGTTGAATGACCAGCCATGCAGACAGTGGTGTGGATCTGCAGGCACAGTATTGTCTTTTGGGTGCATAGGAGTGCATCCAAGTTGTTTGAGGGTTCGCAGCTGGGGTTCAGCAGTGAAGCAATACTGAGTTATCACAGAAAGAGGAGCATGTTATGGGATCAGCAGATACCACATACGAATGCTATGGGGACCCATCAGCAGCCACCAGATATAACTGCAGCACAACTTGGGGAAAATGATTTAGGAATGTGTAAAGGGGTGAATCAAGGAGGGACTTGAGGATGATCCTTGAACTTTTTCCATGAGTAAAAATTGTATGGTCAGAGATACTTCAGCGCAGGGTCTGGCGGGGAGCCATGAGGCCCCCACAGCGTGGACAAGGCAAGGAGGTATGTGAACGTGGAGGTGGCCAAATTTCTTGGGACCATAAGAAAGTCAGTAATTTCACATCTTGGCATAGTATATGGGGCACCAGAGTTATTTCAGGAGGATGGGGTTCACCTCTCAGACTTGTTTTTGGCTCATAAAAAAAGAGGGCATTGGAAAATGTCTGGGAACCCAACTGGGTTTGTGGAGGAGGCAGTTAAGCTAATGGCGGGCGCCTCCTTGTGGCAGATGTCCAGTACAAGTACTCCAGAGGAAAGGTATACAGTGACCAGATAAATGGCTTGGAAAAGGACTTAAAAAGGAGGTTAGTTAAAGGAACGAAACTGGGGAGGGGGGGGGTGATTGGGGCTCCTATGATTGGTACAGTAGGGCATTAACTCCCCTTTCTCATAGCCCACCTTAACCCTCCTAAAACGGGGGGAGGTGGATGGTAAGGTCCCAGCAATGGGTTGGCTGGGGACCTGGATGGAAAAAGGGGGAGGGACTGGTGGAAGCCACCTGGGAAGGTATTGAATGAATATGGGGTTACCTGCACTGCACACTTTTATCTGCTGGGTAGTCCCTGACATCTAATAATAAAGTTGCAACCTGATTACAGACTAACAAACTGTTGGAAATTACCATTGCCTATCTGTGTTTTGTGTATCTGGCAGCACACAAAAATCCCTTCACCTTCTACAAGCACTGTGCATGCACCTACCCTGCATTTACCAAGCAGAAGCACTTCATCCTTCTTTGCTAATGGTACTAGGTTCTTGGAAAATTCTAGCCTGTCTCCTTATACCTATAATTCTCTGAACCGGTGACCCTTGAATTTACCATGGCTCTCTTTTCCAAGTTCTTTGCTATGGCACAATGTAGATTCTCACTGCACTGATCATTTTCAGCATCAACAGAGCAGAAACATTCACAAATGTTCAGGGTCAAATAATTTTAAGAACAACTAATCCTCCTAGGAGGACCAAGGTTTGCTATTTGGTCTTCCATACAGTCTGCCATTCTGTCAGGTTCTTTCTTTCACACCAGATTGCCTCCCCCTAGACTCTTTCCTCCCCACTCTTGAGCCCAATCTCTCTGCAAGGCCCTCACTGTCCACAAGCTTTACTCTCTGACTCCCCTTGGTTGCTGCTAAATAGCTCCCTCCAGTACTGCTGGCTGGCTTCCATAAGAGAGTGTCCTTAGCAGTCGACCCTGTTTCTATTCCCCTTCCTCTCCTACCAGCTGTTATAAACATGTGCCACTCCAACTGCAGATGTTGATTAGATCAGACAGCATCACCTGTTTTATTCAGACAACTGGTCTGTTCTTGCTAAGGAAACTATTCTGCATGCAGACTAGTTATCTGAAGCAAGGCAATGTATACATAGATGCACAATTTTATAGAGAAAATTACACACACACACACACACACACACACTCAGAGCATGGACTAGCAATTGTGGTACCTCCGCTTTTGGTTCCAGCTTTTTATGGGACCTGATTTTCAGAAAGTGATAAGCACCAACCCTCTGAAAACCACTCTTAAAATATTTCAAGTTGGGGACTAAATATCATTAGGCACTTTTGAAAACATAGGCCTACATACATAATACATACATGCACACACAAAGCACAGCAATTTGCAAACTGGTTTGGAATCATTCTTGATTAAATGTTTCATATAAATACATTAGTAATGTACAACACATCCCAGTGCTATACCTCCCTAAATCCCGTACATATTTGTGAAGTTTAGGGTGGTATGATAATTTTCTTCTAAGTTGTAAATCAATTTTTATTTAAAACTCCCCCCAATTTAAGTCACCAGCCTTGGATTGAATCTTGAGGGTTTGGCAAATTTTCATTAACCCACCTCCCCGCCTCTCATACTGCAGCCATTCTCATAGCACTGAGATGAGGCATTGTTGGATGGGAGAAAGTTGTCAAGGCTTTCCTTTTGATTGGACATAAAGAATCTATTGAAACTGAAAATGCTTTTTCGTTTTTAGGGCTGACCTTGCCTTCATTTTCTCTTGCTCTTTGCCTGCACTCCGCTGAGGTATGTCACTGAAGCAGAGGAAAAGCCATTCAGCAGTTTTATGAAAATGAAATCCAAGAAATATGCATGTTATTTATATGCAGATCATTGCTAGCACGCAAAATTCACAAGAGTTCCCCCCCCCCCTTCCAACTACACAGGGTGCACAAAAATAAGAGAATAAAGCCTGGTATGGCTGATTTCACACCAGTCTCCTCACTCCACAGCAAAATGTTGGAGGCTCAGTGTAGTATTTTACCGCAGCCTTCCAAGATGTATTGCTATCATTCTGACCTCGGCCGGAGCTAAAGATTCCCTGGCCTAGTTAACCTTAATATCAGTTTCTCATTCTATTAGCTTCTTGTGTTTCATCTACACTGTCCTAATAAGCAGTAGTGGTGCTTTGTCATATAACAATGGAAATATTAGCATTAGACCCTGACATTACCCATAAATAGTATTGTTCTCCTCCAGAAATCACTGAAGGGATAAACAGGTGGCATGAGTTAAGGAAAACACAGTGTAACAACAGAGTTGCAGGATTCAATATATACACAGCTTATTTTACTGGCTCATCATCCAGATCTTTAGCTAAGACTTTTGAGAATTTATGTCCTATGACCTTGAAGAATTCACAGCTATACAACGTCAGTCAAAGCAAGATCAAAGTTATAAGACTGGAGGCAATAACTTTCTTGTCTCAGCTTGACTGGCTTCAGAAATGCAGTTGCTTTGCAAGAACCAAAGTACTGGACTTGAAAATTCACCATGCTGTTTCTTCTAGTTAGTCATCAGAATGCACAGAATTCATTTTAGTTGTTTCCAGCATTCAGTATGAGTTAAAGCCATTGGTATCTTAAGATCTTTGTTACACAGTGAGGCTGCAGGGAGGAGGTGGTGGGTAATTGTCAATAAAAAAGGATTGCATTGGCTTCTAATTGTCAAAGTAAACTCCGCTGGTCGTTCATTAATTCCACACACCGTCTTTTTATACATTAAAGATTGGAAGAATTAACAAAGAAAAGTAGGGTTCTCTATTCTAAGTGCTTAAAAATCAAATCAGTAAGATCATTTTCTCCCTGCACTTTTGTATTTTTTTCCACTTATTAGAGTATGCAAAACACACACAAATATTTCTATCCTCCTTAATGACCTAGAATAGGGGGTAAATGGTGTGTTAATTACATTTGCTGATACTATATCTGTAGGTGTTGTAAGCACTAGGGAGGAAAGAGAAACGATAGAAGGGGATTGAAAGTGGTTAGAAATATTGGCAGGACAAGCAAAAATTAGATTAATACTTGAGAACAGCAGGCTAGACTGGATTGGAAATAGTCTGAAATACAATATTCAATGACAAATATTAAGACTTCATGGTGAAAGTTGGCCAACAAACTTGTGGGCGCCAGGTTTGTATAATTTTTGGTGGTTCCCAGAACGGGTCCAGGCAGAGCCGTCCCGTCTATAGGACGGACTGGGGCAACCACCCTGGCCCCCACTCTTTGGGGGGTCCTGCACTTTAGGGGATCACGGGATCCAGGATGGCCTGGAGGGTTAGCGGGGGGGCTGGTACCAGCAGCAGCAAGCGACCCAGCCCCAGCCCAACCCAGCTCCGTCCCCTCCCTGCTCCCATTCCACCTCTTCCCCCCAGCCCCAGCGCTGCCTCTTACCAGCTTCCGCCCCCTCCCCCAAGTGACACCAGGATCCGACGGGGCCGGGTCACTCACTGCTGCTGGCACCAGGCCCCCCCATTTACCTCCCAGGACACCCTGGATCCCATGTCCCCCTAAAGCGCGGGGGCCCCCCAAAGTGCAGAAAGCTCAAATATTGGTGGAAACGGGCCCACGTTCCTAAGTATTGGTGGAGCATGGGCACCACGGGCCCATATAACTCGTCACCTATGACAACTAGGATACGGTATGGCAACAAAGCGAAAAAGTGTGTTTTGGGGCCTGTACAAGAAGAAGGATCACATGATGGAGCAGAGAGGCCATAGTCATTCACTACTTGGTACTAAAGTGACAGTACCTACTGGGTACTTGTCTGGGCATTTTTGAGAAAATTTCAGACAAATTGGAGAGAGATGAGAGAAAGGCAACAACAGCAATAAAGGACTAGAGGAACTGATTTATGAAGAACACTTAAAAGAACTATATATATATATAAATCTTAGCCAAATGTAAATTCAGGACATGTAAGATAACTGGATGCAAATATTGGAAGGACAGAAACACCAAGGAAGGAGAAGAATTGTTTGTTGTAGTCCATGGGGTTACTCTAGGAGTCATGATATGAAATTAAGCCCAGGAAATTTAAACTGAATATTAGGACAAGTATTCAGTGGTCAAATCTATTAGACCGCAGGAAGATTCTCAAGTGAAGATGTGAAAACTTCATCACTTCAGTCATTTCGAAGTGGACAAAGTTGTAATAACTTCACTGTTTGGAACAACCCTCCAGTGACAGAGATTAACCAACACCAGTAGATTCTTCTATCAGTAATTTCTATGATCCTATGAACTTTTTGACAGAATACTTGTCTCTAATTCCACTTCCAAAACAACAGCTAGCTCTGGCCATAACTGAGTTCTCAAAATGCAGGATGCTTGGCTTGCTCATGTTTATGTTGATCCCTAGAATGCTCTTCCTCCACCTTATGGTAGCAGCATCAAAGCACTGGGAAAAAACAAAATGTAGGATATGCTTGTGTATAGAGTGTTCTTTTATACGCTTTACAAGCAAAAATGTGGAAGGTTTCTCCCAGTTTGAGCCTCCATACTGACAGTAGGTTGCACTCATCAGAAAAATAGGATAAATCCTTTACTACACTGTATAAGTTCACAGAAAGTAAAACCAAAAAGGAAATCTGCTCTGAAGCTCTGACAAGCCTCGTGTGTGATACGAAAGATCAAACTGAATATCTAGCAACGCAGACACACCAGCTAGCATCTCTGTTTCTCTGTGACACATGGGCTTTTGAGGTAAGAATATGATCCAGACCTTAAGATCCAAAGTCATTTTCAATGGCATTTTACTATGCTTAAAATAGAGACTGTGACAAATACTGCAGCTTTTCAGACAGATTTGTGGAATAAAGCAGCCAGAGAGCTTGCAGCCTGACTCTGCACATGATTAAAAAGAGCAAACCACAGAGGACATATCAAGTCCCCTCTGACCTTAATGCTGTTGATGTTTACGCATGAGCCTCCCCATTCAACTGAAGATAAGGAATGACAGACAGTACAACAAATTAGTGAAGGTCAATAGAGCGGGAGGCAGCAGTTAATCAATTAGCAAAGCAAACCCTCTGTTACAGTATCCAGTCCTGTGTTTTGTCAGTATAATCAACTACCTGACTCATGTAGTCTACCAAACTTGACCTGTTTTTGCTTTGTCTAATTGACTGATGCCTTGAATTTCATGAACTTTTGGTGTTCTAGAATTTAAGACTTAATATCATGCCACCAAAAGGCAGACATCTAATTAGCCTGTCTCCAGATACCTCAGTAAAGTGAAATTCCATCCAACCATGACAAAACCCTTGCTTTGAAGAAGGTGTTTACAAGCTATTTATTAACTCTATTGGGTGCTAGTAAAGTCGCTGTGGTGAGAGGATTCTCCATGCGTGAACAGCAAGGACTAAATTACAACAGAACTACAGAACACTTAAGACATCCTTGATTTGCTCTTTTTTTTGCCAGAGGGATGAAGGAAACTATGACATTAATTTTTCTCAAGTAGTAAAAAGTTTTTCCTTCCTTGATTCTGGCCCCACTGAGATTCTAAATAACCTGCCTCACACTTTCTGCCCTTAAAGACTTTACACACCTAGTGAGGTAACTGTGAGGGGGACACTCACTCTTGAGTACCTCCTAGCATGGGGGTTGTACTGCAATTCTTTTCTCACCCCAGTATCCCGTGCAGGTTGTCAGCTAAACTTGGTGGGTCTTCCGTGGCTTACCCCTCCTGCAAAGTCACTACCCTGCTGGGGTGGTAAAGTTTCCAATAAATTAACAATCCCATTGCTCTCAAGAGGGTCTTCAGCCCTTGGTCCATGTTCTCAAATAAATCCTCTCTCCTTCTTGGGGTTTATGCTGCTGTGCCAGGTAGGTGAACTACTCTGGGTTCCAACCCAGGGATCCTATAAACAGCAACTACACCACTGCTTGATTTCAGTTCATTGCTGCTTCTTCCCTGGGCCTCTGCCCACCTGGCCCCTTTTAGCTTCATCCTTACCTCAGGGCCAAGGTTCTTAGAATCTTTCTGTCCCTGCACACCCATCTTAAGTAAATGCAGCCAGAAACAAGCTCTGGCATAGATGCTGGAACTCAGGGTGCTGGGGGGTCTGCCACAACCCCTGGCTTGAAGTGGTTTCCATTATATACAGGGTTTAAAGTTTGGTTTAATGGCTCTCAGCACCCCCACTATAAAAATTGTTTCAGCACCCCTGAGCTCTGGTTATTCCTCATGCTCCTTTGGCCAGAGAGGAGCACCCTTCCAGCTCTGACTGGTTGCTTACATGAGGCCTCTCTAGGCAGACCTCGAGAACCCACCTTCACTGCTCCTTTCTTGTCACTTCGCTGCTTCCTGACGCAGGACGTAGTAGGACCGGGAGTCTCCTATAGGGAGCTGCAAAGAACAGGTACACCCTCTAACAGTAAACAACTTATCAGGGGATGGGGGAAGGGAGAAAGAGGGGGAAAAAAAGAGTCTAGTTTTGCTTAGGCTCCTTTAAAAAGTCAAGCACTTACTCATTTTTGAGACAGGAAAGAAGTCTGATGGAGCTAATAATTTTGGTTCAAACTTTCTGGAATAGCCTGTTGTAGTAATTGAGGTTCAGCGAGCCTACTCCAATTGTGAGCTCAGTTATTAGAAAGCAGGTGAACGTTAATACAATGTTAAAGTAACCTATACCAATAAATTCTGGTACAAAAAGGAGACAGACTGAATTAGTCCAAACAAAAAGATCTACTGATATCGCCCAAGGACTCTCTTGAGATCATGACTGGTAAACAAGGAGAATACAACTGGCAATTAATGAACCAAAGTTGGTGCATCAGAAATTAGGCCTAATTGGTGGACAAAATAATGAGGGGATGGGTTACTCCACTCATAACACTTTTGGGGTCCTTAAAAAGAGACTGTGGGGGCAGAAGAATCAAAAGGATGCAGACAGATGAACCGAAAGGAGTGAGCTTCACCATCATAGCTGCCACTACTACCTTCTGGGACACCAGGATGCACCATGACACTATTGGACCTTCATCATCCTTATCCTAAAAGACATCCTGACCAGATCAGGCCAGGGAGTGAGGACTCAGATGATGTCATCAACTCCATCAGCTCCGCTAAACCCCAAACACCACCTAGATATGAGATGATTTGCTGCTGTCACCTCTCCCTCATGTTTCTTTCCTTCCTCACCTTATTTCTTCTCTCTCTCTAGCTGACCTTACCACGCTGTCTCTTTTGCAACACTGCTGTAAGCTTGTGACCAGAAAAGCAGCTAAAGCTATGTCTTGAACAGCCCTATGCTGGAACGAGTTTTCTAGATCTCAGAATGGCTGATAAGACCATGTGGTGGGCCTGTGTTTCTCTAGCAGTGAGGTTGCAAGTGAAAGTCAGCACCAAAGACAGAAGCAGTATTTTCTATCTTTGCTGGTTTTTTCAGTACCCTTTTATGTATGTTTGTCTTGTTTTGTCTTCTAGGAAATAGGATCGGACTTTAACAACATTTCCAGACCATCTCAACTAACTTCTTCTCTTTTCCCTGGAAGGACAGTTATTACCATCTAAAAGACTGTCTGATGGGGGTGGTGTGTTCCTTATAAAAACTCTCTATAGCTGAAGGGAAAGGGAATAAGATATATTGTTAAAATGAAAGATTTTACTTAATATTTTACATTTCAAATGCTTTAACTGTTTTTCCTCCCCCCCCCCCCCGCATCTTCAATAAAAAGTTAAAAAGTTTATTAAGGGTGTGTTTGCCCTGGGAATAAGCAGGTTGAGAGCTCTATGTCAAAACTCTGGACCATGTTTAACTGTTTAGTGTTGTACAGTGACAGGGTCATGTTAACATATTCAACTCTCTGCACCCATTTATTCCAGCCCAACAGCCCCTAATTTGGGTGCCTCCATTTTTTTGTACCCAAGTTCGGATATCTAGGACCTACTTTCAGAGCATCGACAACTTCATCTGTAGTCAATGAGAGCTACAGGCACTCAGCACCTTTGAAAACCATGACACTTACCTAGGTATCTGGAGTATAAATGCATGTGCCTAACATTGGCTACCTGTGTTCAGAAATGTTGGTCAATAGTCTCAGTTGTTATAGTAAAACTGGGTTTTTCAGAGGAGCCTAAGGGAATTAGGCACACAAATCGAACTGAAAGTCAACATAAGACCTCTTGAACCTTAGACCTCTTGAAAACCCCAGCACAAACCAACAAGCACTTATTATCCCATTGTTGTCCATGTTTCTGAGAGTGAAACATTGCTAGATGCAAAATGTCTACTGAATTGACTTGGATGCACTATTACTATGTCTAACTCACAGTTCTGAAACGCACTCTAAGAAGTTGTGCCCATTCTATAAAATTTTGTTCATTAACAGTAGAAATGGAACAGTAACTGCAGAACTCAATTTACTCAAGTCTTCTTTCAGTATCCCAGGTCAACGATCATTCCAGAATAGAAAGTGATACAATAATATAAAAAGAAAATACCAAAGATGAGTTTAGGAATACATTTGCTAGAATTTCTTCACAGTTCACTCTTCTGCATAATGCCACATATATTCCTTACAATTATATTATGCAGTTTTTTGTTTGGACAAGGCAATTGGTGGTGATGATATTAAACACTAATTACTTCTGGTTAAAAGTTAATATTAATTATATTACAATATATTCTATTACAAATAGGATACTTCCAGCTGTATATCATGTGACTGCAATCCCATGAGAGGGATTCATGTGTCATCAGTAACTATAACAGCGAAGCATGAGTTATGTATTTTTGTCACCAGAAACTCCAGATAGAATTATAGCTTTAATTTATGCATACTTTGCTGGGGAGGGTATGCTAGTTAGTTCATTATAATATACAGTTTAAGATAGCTCCTTTCCTAATCTGTCTAATCTCCCATTTTGCACAGTGCATCTTTCTGCTGCAAGAACCCCCTAACTATGTTTTTCTATAGACCTTCTCTTCTGGGCTGGGGGAATAGTCAGCTTCTTTCCTCTCTTCAGCTGCACTCCCACTGAGGATTTACCAATGAATTTGTGACTCCTCTAACTCCTACTGCTCCTCACTTTCCTGTGACTTTGTTCCAAACCCTATCTCAAATACTCCCTCCTCCCCTTCCGCCTCCATGCCATAATGCCATTCCTTGATTGTAAGGCACCTATTAACATCATGCAAGATTCATCCTCCCTCTGAGGGGAAACTTCAACTCATTTCTAATCACCTCCAACTCCCTTTTACCAGTAGGCTGATTAGAAAAAAAAATGGTTACATTCTTAAGAACTAATGCACTTTGTAAAAATGTGCATTGTGGAAGAGGAGGTTACTTACTTTAACTGGAGGGTCTCTGAGATGCGTGGTTCCTATTTGGATTCCAGATGTGGGTGCGCATGTTTGCCATGTGCCGGAGCCAGAACTGTTCATAGTAGTGTCCGTCGACCCACATGTGGGTCATGCGTCAGCCACATGGTGTGCCCAAGGTTTTAAGAGGTTGTGCGGGTCGATGCCGCTTCAGGTCCCTCTTACCAGCAAGCAATGGAGTCCACAGAAGAGGGGATGGAGGGCGAGTATTGGAATCCAAATAAGAGGAATGGAGAGAGATTGGACTGTAAAAGGTGGAGAAAATAGTCCAGGCGAATGGGAATGGAGATGGAGTCCAGAGGGTAGTGGTGACAGCACCCCCAGGCAGTGAAGCAGCCCCATTTAGCTTGGTAGCAGGCTCTAGTAGATGGTTTTCTGCTGTGAGTGAGGATGTTGCGCATGGAGATAGAGCACGCAAGCTCCATCCAAATACCAGGTTGTGAGGTGGAGAAGGCCCAGGCTGGGATACTGCAGGTGGCTGTGTGCCTGTGTGAGGAGATTCAGGAAGGTGGGAATGCAGATCGAGGGGTAAGCAGAGAGGTGGAGGACATCGGTGAATCAATACTGGCAAGATCAAGGGGGGGGGGGTTATGAGAATAACTGTTGAGTGAGCCTGCCACACCTTGCACAGGACTTGCGGGAGCAAGGAATGGGCGGGAAGGCATAGCAGAGTTCGATGGTCCAGGGAAGGAGAAGGATGTTGCCTTGTGAGCCCAGCCCATGGGCTTCTCTGGAACAGAAGAGGGAAAGTTTGTGGTTCGCGGCCATTGCAAAGAGGCCCCAGCACAATGTGCCCCATTGAGAGAAGAGTGGGGTCACAGAGCTCCCACTCATGATTTGCGTAGAAGCACATCCGTCAGACAGTTGCTAGTGCCTAGGAGGTACACACCATGGAGGGTGACCCCGTGCGGCACCAGTTCAGAGGAGGATGGCCTTCATGCAGAGGGTGGGGGACCGGGCGCCATATTGCTTGTTGATATATACAACCACCGTCATGTTATCGGACAGCAGTTGAATGTGGCGGGATCTGATGAGGGGCAGGAATGCCTAACAGGCAAGGTGGGCAGCCCGCAATTCCAGTATATTAAGGTGCATCCGCGCCTCTCATGGTGTCCAGACACCATGGGCTGCAGAAGAGAAGCTGATTGAGACATGCAACGAAAGGCAGTTCAGCACCGAGGATTGGGCCAAGATACAGCTAGTAGATTTAATGTGTTCTAATGGTCAGAAGAGGAATAATGGTCCAGTCCATTGGCAGAGTCCAGCAGACGAGAAAAATCTTAGAACCAACTCCCTGAAAAGTAACAGGGAATAGGCTGACAGAGGTAGCAACCATGTTCAGTCCAGACTATATGCACCACTGCAACAGGAGTTGTGGACAGATCTACAGCTAGAGCAAGAGAAGTTGCAGCTGGAGAGAGACAGTGCATGTGGAAATCCAGTAGCTTGCAGTCCAGGAGCAAAAGAGAGCAGACAGAAGCATCAGTATGAGAGAGACACATCTCCATCCAAGAGAGATGACGGCTAGGGAGCTGGAAGCCTGAGAATGGGTGACTTTTGATAGACCATAGAGGGGAATCACAGGTGCAGTTGCTCTGAACTGTGACACTCCCCTACACGAGAGAGACATGTCTTGAGCATCCTTCAAGATTTGCAGTATATAAGTGCCGGTGGAAGTTAGGTTCTGTTAACATACCAATTACATACCATAGAGGTTCTAAATGGACTTGGGCTTTGCTGAACACCTCTCTTGTGGTAGCTCCTTGAGTGAGGAGATACAAAACCTGAAGGGGAGGAACTGTGCTCCTGAATGGCCTACATACCAACACTTGACTCCTTTGAATTCAGGAGGAGAGCAGCAACATTCAAATGTGTTCTAATGGCAAGAGCAGGGGACCAGGAGTCAGGATGGTTGATCTCTCCATGCAATCTGTGAAATTGGGATGTTACTTTTAAAAATACTTGTAGATCTTTGGATGAAAAGCTCTGTGTAGTGCAAAGTGTTATTCTATTTTAACAACTAAGGCATATGTGGGGCTGGATTGTAGGAGCCCTACACACAGGGCCGGTGCAACCATTTAGGCGACCTAGGCGGTCGCCTAGGGCACTAGGATTGCAGGGGGGGGGTGCCATTTTCTTCAGCAGCAACCGCGGCCGGCTCTTCGGTCGCCCCAGTCGCCGCCGGTATTTAGGCAGAGGGAGCTGTGGGCAGTGGAGTGCGGGGAGGGCCGCCTGCAGCAAGGGGAGGGGTAGCACACAGGGGAACTCCCCGCCCCAGCTCATCCCTGCCCTGCCTCCTCCCCGAGCACGCCATGGCTGCTTCACTTCTCCCATCTCCCAGGCTTGCGGCGCCTAAGCTGATTGGCGCCGCAAGCCTGGGAGGCGGGAGAAGTGAAGCAGCGACGGCGTGCTCGTGGAGGAGGCGGAGCAAGGGTGAGCTGGGGCGGGGGGGGTGCCGAGCTACCGCAAGGGGGGCGCCTCAGGGCGGAGGTGCTCAGGGCAGAGGCTTGGGGATGGGGGGGCGCAAGGTGGAAGTTTCGCCTAGGGCATGAAACATCCTTCCACCGGCCCTGCCTACACAGACAACAGGGCAGATATAGAAGGAGTTGGTTGGGGCAATAAATATAGGATATTTGATATAAAAACTATGTTAGAAAAAATAAAAGCCAACACTAATCTCTTAACTTCTGAAATACTGCTTTGTTCTATTTTTGCATTTCCTGGCTTTTGTTTGTTTAAGTCAGATCCTGCATGTTACCTTAACGTTGATTTTGTAATTAATTTCATTTAAAAAGTAAAAAGAAAAAAGACAACCCCTATCACTAACATGGTATATAAGATACTATCAACAGAACTGTAATTTAATTGCAGTGGGATCATTACATCTATTTTTCTGAGATCATTCCATACTGTATATTACAATCTCAAGGATCCTTGATCTCTACAGATCACTGACAAAGCACCTGTCTCACTGCTGTATCATTTTTACAGTCAGGGACTCTTGATCCAAGGAGTATTGACATAGACACATCACCTCTTTGACTGCATCAATGTGCTCTAAGTGTCCTTAACTGGGATATTATTGACACCACAGAGCATCATTAAAATCATTTGTGTCAAACTGAGTTTCTGTAATTAAGGAATGTTATATTTTTAATACATATGTGGTAGTAGGCAAGAGCAGTAAGTATTGTAAGCAGACTACTGTAATTCCTAATGACTCAAATTGCTAAGCAAACAAAGATGCTTCAATCTTGACTGCTTCAATTTAAAAGCAATAATTAAGAACACCCAAATGCTAGACTATAATATGGATGTTGAGTAAAATTATTAAATTAAATCAATTACATTTTTGATGTATAGGAATTTTTTTTAAAGAAAAGCTGAAATCCTAAACTAATTTCAACCAAATTATTTCAATTAATGTTTTACTAAAAACACACACACTCCTGAAGCCAGAATTTTTTCTACCTGTAGAACATAAACTAATTGTGCACATGCATGTGGTTGATGAGATTGTTTCTCTGCTTTAGTTATGATCCTAGGCTGTGCTTCATTTGCTTTACACTGCACTGCTGGCACAAACCCACCATAAAGTTGTCATATAGGAGATCCTCTGATCACCCCTACAAGAACTCCTCTCTCTGCAGCCAGATTAGAAGGTTTAGCAAGGGAAAAAGAGGGAATAGCTAATGCTTGTCTGCACCCCAGCTACCTCTGGAATCCGTATCAATTTTTTGAGGCCATAGAAAATTAGAACAATATTTTGGCTCCATACCCCCCACTCCACGGCTACCCCTGACTAGTGAGTGGCTGCAAAGGGGTGCCCAGCCAACCTCTGCATGCTGCTACCACCTTTGCTACCTCCGTGTCAAGGCTGATTCCCCTCTCTGGCACTTTGAGTGCAGAAGGTGGGGGCCTGCAAAGATTCTAAAAATTAATACTTGCCACTCCAGGCTTGTATTAAACTCCCAAGGTTACAGCTTCTCTCTAACCTTGGATGGGTAGATGCTGCCACCACCCAAATGCAAAACCCCTAGGAACACAGGAAGGCGCACTTGGGAATTCCTTCCTGAGGGTATACCCTCAAGCACTTCCCCCCCTCCTCCAGGGAAGAGCTGAGAAAGGAAAACAAAGAAATCAGCTGTTGCCACCAGCTAACTAAAAAACATGTGCACAAACCTCTTAAGACACAAAAAAACAAACTCTGTTCTTAAAAAAGGTAAATTTTATTAAAAACAAAAAAAGAAAATTCATCTGAAAACTCAGGCTATTGTTAGATTTTTAAAAGAGCAATTCCAAAAATTAAGCACCCAAAATAGTTTTCTGCGGGTTCATCTTAAAGGTTACAAGCAACGAAAGCATCTGGGGTTAGCACAGAGGAATCCACAAGCCATAAGAAATAAACAAAATAAACCTAATCACGTCTTTCTACACATTTTCTGATCTATTTACATATCTGGGTTTCCAAATAGGCAATTTCTAGGTATGATTCTGATTATTTTTATACCTGGCCTTTAGCTTCTCACAGCATAACTGTTGCTTTTCCCCTCTTCCCCAGAGAACAACAACAGACAAACAAAGGGGGAGTCTTATTTCAGTTTTTAAAAGTTCTAGCCGTCCCATTGGCTCTTTTGGTCAGGTGCCCACTCCCTTTCTTTTACCTATGCAGGGAGACTTTATTAACCCTTTATAGATAAAACAAGCAGAGAGCAGCCACCAAGAGGGACTTTATAGCTAACTGGCTGGCTGGGGGTCCATAAGAGGGAGTTACCCCCCCCCTTCATGTATCACACCCTGCCAGTGCAAAAGGCCACAGTGAGGTAAAGTCTAGGCGGTGCTGTAGATCTGAATCTATGTGACCACAATACTCCACACTACCAATGCACAGGGGCTGTGTCCACTATTCACTTGTAGAGGCAATTCTGCCATCCTTACAGAATGGGGCTACTGGCATTATTCAAGAAGAGGGTGGCAGAATTGGACCCTTGACTTACCTGTGCCTCATGTTTACTCATCTTTAAAATAGCTATATAAATGCTCTTCTGACTCTCAGGTGTGCTAGGAGGCATAAGTAATCTTTGTAAACTGCTTGGAGATCCTGGGATGAAACACACTATTATTATTAATCATTTATATTATTATGGCACCCAAAGGCCACAGACAGAACAGGCCTTATTTGGGCTGGCTAAATGCAATGGAGTCTCTGTTTTCTGGGGCTAGAGCAAGTGTCTTTTTGACTACGTTTAACATGTTTTATAGATCAGAAAAATAACACATTTTCCCTCTTACTGTGTTACTTTTGCATAAGCTTCCACAATTCATTTCAGCTTTTAAAAGATATTTGATATCTATGAATCTCTCACATTCCTAGCTGTTCACACTTAAGAGTAGTGGCACCACAAAGCCCACGTCTGCAGAGGAACATGTGGACAGAATTGGAAATGGAGGGTTGCTTTTTTTATTTTGATGCCATTCCAATCAGTGGAACAGTTTTGCCCAAGTTTCACTTTACAAGGCAATTCTGTTTTCATGTCAAGAAGCATTTTGTGCCACTTCAGGCTAAGCAGCCCATCTCCTTTCAGTTCTATTCTAAAACAGACTATTTATGACAGCTCTAATAATGGTTCACAAAATTACTGTTCAAGAACCTAAGCCTACTGTACCTCTGACTATCCTACAGGACCAAACTTATTAAAATTTAAACATGAGCATTAAGACTGTCATGCATTTTACATAGGATGTTTTGGTTCCAACATGATTTCCTCATTGGAGTCATTGGCCAGTCAGGCACTTGCTTCTGTCTTGCCTGAATTATTCATTAGACATTTTCATGTAGAAATCATCAACTTAACTGGAACAACCACTCTGCAGAAAAATCTGTCAACGTATTTTATTTCCTCCCCTGAATTAAATTCTGATGTTAATCAAGAGCACTAAGTGAAGAAAAAGAAAATTAATTTCTTCATAAGAAACTATAGCTGAGGCATTTATTCATGGATGTCTGTTATCTGCCACACATGAGGAGCAGCATCCTGAATTAAAGAGGGGAAAAAATTAGATTTCTCCCCAAAGTGGCTGCTGTGTAAGTGACAAGGTTCCTAAAGAAATGAATGAATAAACGGAAGTAGAAAGATTTGGACTGCCATTTTAATATACTGTAGATAGAATACAACTACCTGCAGAATCCTTAATTCCAGTGACTGGTGATTATCACAAAAGAAAATACTGTACTTGTGAAATTTAAGAGAATGAATATGGCTGAATATACAAAACAGTCTACATTATTTTCGCAGGTTGAACTTCCATTGAGAAAGCCTGCGCTATATGAACAGGTATAGTACAGGAACCAGTTTCCCTTTCTCCTATGGATGCTGCTGGCTAAAAAGATGACAGACCAGACTCAAAGTGTTACAGACAGAGTGAAATCCTGGCTCTGTTGAAGTTACTCACATTGAATTCAATGGGTCAAGATTTCACCCAGAGCTTCAGAGGACAAAATCCACATTTGTGCTAAGTGCCAGCACAAGGGCCTGTTTTGAGTTTCAGCAGGACTAAAATGATGATTGACTTTGTGCTGGTCCTCTGCATGGGATGACTTTCATCCAGAGCGCTCATTTTCTTTTTAACTTTATATACTAAAGACAATAGGCTGTAAAGGTATGAGAATCACATTCACATCACACCTTTAACAATGAAAATGCCAAGAACCCAAGCAGATAAAGAGCAACAGGCACAAATTACCTTGGCCTAGACTCTCTGAGTTTCTGTAACTTGACTCAGTTCTCTTCTCAGGTCTTAGACCCAATGTTCAAAAGGAGTTAGGCACTTGTGACATTCCCCAGGGTGCAATCTGAACTGCTGTGTCCTCTCAGCTCTCCAGCCTACGATGCCTTTTACACTGTTTTGCAATGGACTGCGCCCCTCTCCCCTTCTCCAGTTCTGCTCACTCACAGCCACCAGCATGCAAAGTCACTCCCAGCTAAAAACATGAATGCTATGCCCAGCCATCCACTAATTACATATAGGGCGACACCCGCATATCCCTCAGTCCCAGCCTTGCTCCCCAGAAATGTGTGTCTTGTACTGTTCAATAGCCAACTACACTGTACAAGCTCATAGATAGTTCGTCATTCCAACAACAGGTAACGATTCCCAAGCACTTCAACCAAAACACACTCATTTAGATAAAACAACAAAACAAGTTTATGAATTAGAGAAACATAGATTTTAAGTGATTACAAGGATAGATGCATATAAATCAGGATTGATTACAAAAGAAATAGGACAAACACACATGTTAATTTCTAAACTTTACCAAGGCTAATAGGTTTAAAAGTGAAAAAGGAGTTTTTCCTCACCAAAGCTTACTGCAGTCTGTTCTGGCTATAAAAGCTCCAGGCCAAGACCACGCCCGTAGTTCAATGATGCTGCTTTTGTCTTCCAAGTGATCTAGTTGCTGTAAATAGAGTTGGAGTGGGAAAGCTGGCTAGGGACATTTTTCCTCCCTTTGTGCAGGAAAAATCCTTGCTGAGTCATGGGGACAGGCAGTTCCAATGCATAAGTGAGCACCAAACTATCCTTTAGATTAATTGTAAATTTCTTATGTACAACTCCCTCCCTGCTGGAGAATGTCTCTGCTGATCCCAGAAGCCAGTGCCCAGCCCGGGCAGTTCCTCTGGCCTGGCTGTACCGTTCCCAGCCCTGCCCACTGGGGGGGACACCAGGCTCACCAGGAGTTGTCCCTGGTCACCCTAGTGTGCAAGTGGCTCACACGCTCCTGGACAATGCATGGAAGGGACTCTGTCTGGGGAGTGTGTGAGCCACTTGCACACACTAGTGTGACCAGGGACAGCTCCCAGTGAGCCTGGTGTCCACCCCAGTGGACGGGGCTGAGGGCTGTACAGCCACGCTGGAAGAGCTGCTGGCATGGGGTGCTGGCTCCTGGGAGCAGCAACATGCTACTGCTTTCACCTCTGCAGTTCCCAGTAGAGCTCTGCAGCTCCGCAGATACCTATTTATATCTGCAGATATCTGCATCCGTGGATATATATTTTGTATCTGCTCAGGGCTCTAAGCATCTTCCACTGGCTACCTTAGGCAGCTACCTGCCTAGCCTGTTAACTTTTGTGATTCATAGTCTAAGGCACCAGTCTCTCCTCTTTCATTGAATAGGAGCTTAGGTGTCTAAATTCAAGCTTTGTGAGTCGCAGTGATTTTTCCAGATACCAAAAAGTTAGGCATTGTGACATGCCTATATCCTTTTGAGCATTCAGCCCTAGTCCTCAGAGTAATTTCCTTCCTGTCTCTTTGAGTAGTCACAAATTAGAGTCTACTGCTGATCACGTTGTTTTGTTCCCTGTAAATTAGTAGCCAAACTTCACAATACAGGAACATTCTTTAGCTATTTAATCCACACTTGAATTACATATCCTAATTCCAGTAAAATGCAGATATATGTAGACTAGAGCTGCATCTATCAACTGTACTACAGGAGAGAATTTTGCCCTTTAAAAAAAAAACAACAACAGTATATTTAAAAAACATTAAAAATGTAAAGCAAAACAGGACAAGAATCCAAAAAGCTTTCTGCATTATATAATGACAATTTTAACTTTAACTACCAGTTGTTGTCCCTTTAAAAACAGGTAAAGAAAATTACATTTGGAAGCTAAATCCTTTGCACAGGAAAAAAAATCAGTATCATGAATTACAAATGTTAAATTTTTAGCTAATCACTGCCTTCCATTAGCAAATCCGTCAATGTGTTCTAATTAAAAATTATGACAACAATGCTTTTGTGCTGTGTAATTATAGTCAAGTGAAAAACCAAAAGTCATAACCTGCTTTACCTACTCCCAGTCCAAACATACAAACTTTTCTGTGAGAAAAAAAATATTTATTTAATTGGATTTTCTCATTTAAATTTAGTATTCCCCACAATACTGCTTTATCTGAGAAACGGTGATTACTGCTTCCTATCTGACCCCTTTTCTCAATTGATCTGTCTATTGTCCAGGTTAAAATATGTAAATGTAGATGAAAAATGACATGCTGTTAATTAGTTATGTAGCACACATTTAAATCCTATCCCTATCCACAACTCTGAACAGAACAGGGAAGTGGCTATCATGTAAAATTTAAATCCCTTAGAGGATTACTGTTTTCCAGAATAATGAGGTACATATCATAACTTGATAAATTTACACGCCATGGCGTCACTACTTCTTTTCTTATTAAAGAGTATTAACAACAACTATGGAGCTGGAGCAGGTTTAAATTTAGCTCTGTAAAAATCACTTACCTTTTCTTTAATCCAGAGAGACATGAAACTAAAAGAAGAAAACTCTATTTTTAGAAACACAAAAAGTAATGTTAGCACTTGATATTTAAACACTGGTAATGTAATGTAATGATTGTCACTCATATTCAAGTATGACTATGACTGGAAATAAATTTCCACCTTTAGGGTTCAGGAAACTTGCCAGGGCATGCTGGTGTCTACATTTCCTTCTACTGTCGGCTGAGGTGGCACGATGATATTCTGTCACACATTCTGCTTCCTTCGTAGAGAGCGCCAAGCTCACCTGTCCTGGGTCACATCCTCCCAGATCATTACATTACATGTTCTTTTTCAAAAGATCTGCATGTATTTTTATAGCATTTTTTGCTTCATTAAAAAAAAATCCACATCAAGGACCTAATCCTTCAAACACCTGTGCATGTGAGTAATTTCACTCAGGTATATAGCCCCTCACGTGCTTGTTTGAGTTTGGTTTGGTTATTATAGTCACAATTGTCACCTGGTCCACACAGTTGCACTGGACCACAGAAGAGCACATGGTTCATGGGGACAGGTGGTAAGGACTCTGAATTGCTGCTTACATGGTCAAAGGGACTTGCACAATCCTGCATACCCTGTCCAGTCACTATAAAACCAGGGCTGGGTGACAGGCTGCCAGTTCTTCTGCTCCCCCCATCCGTGGTAACCAGACTTTTAGTGTCTGGTCAGTACATCATTCAACCACACTTTCCAGTCAAAAACCAGACACCCTGGCAACCTTAGGCTGTAACAGTTTACCAGTTGTTCAATGAAGAACAGTGGACATGTTATTTCTTGACTTTAGCAAAGCTTTTGATACGGTCTCCCACAGTATTCTTGCCAGCAAGTTAAAGAAGTATGGGCTGGATGAATGGATTAGAAGATGGATAGAAAGCTGGTTAGATCATCAAAGGGTAGTGATCAATGGCTCCATGTCTAGTTGGCAGCCGCTATTAAGCTGAGTGCCCCAAGGGTCTGTCCTGGGGCCCATTTTGTTCAGTATCTTCATTAATGATCTGGAGGAGGGCATGGACTGCACCCTCAGCAAGTTTGCAGATGACACTAAACTGGGAGGAGTGGTAGATACGCTGGAAGGTAGGGATAGGATACAGAGGGACCTAGACAAATTAGGGGATTGGGCCAAAAGAAATCTGATGAGGTTCAACAAGGACAAGTGCAGAGTCCTGCACTTAGGACGGAAGAACCCCATGCACTGCTACAGACCAGGGACTGAGTGGCTAGGCAGCAGTTCTGCAGAAAAGGATCTAGGGGTTACAATGGACAAGAAGCTGGATATGAGTCAACAGTGTGCCCTTGTTGCCAAGAAGGCTAACAGCATTTTGGGCTGTATAAGTAGGAGCATTCCCAGCAGATCGAGGAACGTGATCATTCCCCTCTATTTGACATCGGTGAGGCCTCATCTGGAGTACTGTGTCCAGTTTTGGGCCCCACACTACAAGAAGGATGTGGAAAAATTGGAAAGAGTCCAGCGGAGGGCAACAAAAATGTTTAGGGGGCAGGAGCACATCACTTATGAGGGGATGAGGGAACTGGGATTATTTAATCTGCAGAAGAGAAGAATGAGGGGAGATTTGATAGTTCTTTCAACTACCTGAAAGGGGGTTCCAAAGAGGATGGATCTAGACTGCTCTCTATGGTAGCAGATGACAGAACAAGGAGTAGTGGTCTCAAGTTGCAGTGGGGGAGGTTTAGGTTGGATATTAGGAAAAACTTTTTCACTAGGTGGATGGTGAAGCACTGCAATGGGTTACCTAGGGAGGTGGTGGAATCTCCTTCCTTAGAGGTTTTTAAGGTCAGGCTTGACAAAGCCCTGGCTGGGATGATTTAGTTGGGGATTGGTCCTGCTTTGAGCAGGGGGTTGGACTAGATGACCTCCTGAGGTCTCTTCCAACCCTGATATTCTAGGATTCTATGAATATAGCTGCCCATATAGGGGACACTGGTCAGCTGACCCTTGGCATCCACCTAGAAATACAGAAGTTGGTCCAAAGAAAGCATTAATGGATCCTAAGCCACACCACTGAGACAAAGCAGTCACGTGTACCTGCTCTGTTCAAATAAAACAAAGATGCCATGGCAAGCCTAATGCTGAAGAAACCATTCAGCTAGGGCCATAGCGGTATAGGTCAGGCTTTCCACCAACTACAGCCCAGTAGTGGAAGCAGCACCCCACAACTCTCCAATCACTTATATACATGTAGCCTTGGTGACTAACCCTCCTCTACTCCAAGGGGTTCCAGAGTCCCAACACTGTCCTACTGAACAGTACTGGGCAGTTGCTGACATGACTCCAATGTTTTAAGGTTCCTGTCACCATACTATGACCCACACAATCACCCCCACAAAAATCTTACCATAACCTGATTGCAGGCTGCACAAGCAGAAGGCATATAAATTATTTTGCTCCATCTCTGACATACAGGAATTTGGGATCCATGTAGCCCTCAGTGGGTCACAATACCAAACCTACCCCTTTCATTTCCTAAGGGGGTGCAGGAGTAGACACTCATCCTTCTTACACACAAGGCATACTGCAAGGGCATGACTTAGGATTTGTCTTACACTGCACTGTGGGTGAAGCCTATGTGATGTGTGCCGTATAGGACCAATGACACAGTCATGATAATCTTGTTTAATCATGTGTAAACTGAAAGTATCAAGTATTTTATGTGAATGCATGGATATAGATATTAAAGAACCCCACAAGTTACTCAAGAAGAAAATTACTGAACCCAGATACCTTTTTAAAGAGTTCAGTTTGTTAATTACCTTTCTAAACAAAAAAAAAAAAAAATAGAAAACACTACAGCATGAGCATCTTTTTAATCCATTTTAGCATTACAGAAGAAAAACTTTTAGTCTAAAAATAAATTTTGTCTTTTATCAAATCATTTGAACATTTTTTAAAACAGAAAACTAATGAAACACTAACTGCTTTCTAATATTTTGACAACAGATGGAATTTGTAAGATGTTAGAATGCAATGGGCATAAAGTCCTGCAGGTAACAAATCATGTCATGTTCTTCCTGGACCAACTTTATCTTGAAATTTGAAAGCTTTCTAGAATACATTCTTCTACAAAGAGAAAATAAAAATAAGAGGGCTCAGAAATACCTTAAAAAAAAAAAAAAAGTAAATATGTAGTTTTCGCAATCACACAATCACATATAACTTTTGTATCCAACATCTTCTACTGGAAACGTTGTCAGTTTACAATATTTTATGGAATTACATCTTTTTTCACCAAAATTTGATATCAACGTCATCAGCATATGTACTACAATGTCACCAATTCCCCATTCAGTGGAATGTAGAGGGCAGACTGTATTTATACAGCAACATTTAAAAGTGCAAAGCTGACAAAGGGAGAAAAACAAACATTAAAAGAAAATACACTGTATTAAATACATTTTTAAAAGTTCACTTCTCTGTTAGACTGCTGTTTTAAACTCCCAAGAATCTTTTGGTAATTAACAAATGAAGAGTGGATAACCATGAAAGTAAATAATAAAAATGCAAAATAAACTTACTTTAATTAAAATTTCTTACAGAAATTAGGTGACAGCTCTTCAAGCTCTCTCACAATAAAAAGATTTAAGAATTTGTGTAGTATCTTTTCTTGAGATAACTGTCATATATTAAAATATAACTTCCAAGTTTGATCCCCGTTGGCCTGAAGACAAGATTGCTAAATTCTGAAAATGTTTGTTAATGCACATAATTTTGTTTAAAAAGCTATACAGTATCACCAAAAATATAAAAATCTGAAAATAAACTCACAACTGATCAACCTGCATGACACTTTCATGTAACAAAATATTGAAATTAAACAATAACAATTCAGTATACAGAACCAATCAAAATTCTGTTTACAAGAATAATAGCTTAAGGGCCATCTTTACATGCACAATGTTATATCTGCAAATAATTCTGCTTGAATTTTGGGGTCCATAATAAATTGGAGGCAAAAGTGATAGTTATACCACTTTTCGCACACACAAATCAGATATTACTTGCACCTGTGATTAATTTAAAACCCAATTATTTGAAGGTGCAAAATTAGGCCTACAAAAAAAAAAAAAAAAGATACTGGTTTGAGGCCTACCTGAAAATTAGGCTCTAAATGTCTTTGTGCCCAGAAAAGATTAATGAAAAAGGTGCTCAGAAAGAATAGAAGACGTGAAGAAATATTATTTGAGAATATATTCTGCTTGGTTTTCAAGAAAGGACTGCAGCAACAGAATTGGTTTTTAAAATAGAGGAAGAAGATAAAACAGCTTTAATCAAATTAAGTGTTAGCTCTTTGTAAAATGGCAATGAACAAAAAAATGTGATCAGCTTTGATGTAACTTCACGTGACAACTGTATAGCAACTAGATGCCCATCCCAGTTAAACTAAAAACGACAAAATCCTCAAAGAAAGTAAAATTTTAGGATTCTAGTAACTGAAGCATAACAAATAACTTCATTTTTTTTTCATTTTTAAAATAACTGTTGCATAGTGATCTACTAGTATGGTACAGACAGTACTGCAGACTTGACTGCAACAGACATCCACTTGTCCAACATTAGGGCTTGATCCTACAAACATTACTCACTTAAGTAATACTTACTCATGGGAGTAGCCCCACATCAATGAGATTATTCACATCAATAAAAATCTCTCATAAAAACACTGGAAAATTTGACCCTTATGCAGGATTGAAAAAAACCTTCAATTCACATACTGTACTGTACTGAAGTACTTCATGTAGGATTATAACTCAATTAAGTAGACTATTTCTTTGATCCACTAAGACTTCAATTGTTTGTGAATTTAGAGTATTAACACAGATTTTCCTCTGTTCTCCAGAACTTGAACTTACATTTTGTGAATAGAAATATTTAACCCTTCTGTTAGGGAAAATAACCATCACGGTGTAAACTGAAGGATGCACTGCTGTCCCACTGAATCTGAAACAAGGTAAACTGAAACAATAGCAGCAAGTGGAAACATCCTCCATTCTAGTCAATGTGGTGTTAACCCACAGAGCTTAATTACTACTTAAACAGGAATTCTTGCCTGTTTCACTAGAGAATGTGCTTCTACAGTAAGGGTGTCTACATTAGTCTTTCTGCTCCTAATGTCTCATTGTCGCTATCACCAGTTCAGCTGTACCAGTGTTAGCCGCAGACATGGGATTTATCTAAATAGCATCTAGACTAAAGAAAAGGTCATGGTTAGCCAACATCTTAGCTAGACCTGACATAAACTTGATCTCTTAATATAGACAAATCCACAGTTGTTAAAACACTGGTGACCACTTAAGAGTCCAGTGGGAGCAGCAGTCATAAATTATGGGAAAAATACCCTAGACTAGATAAGGCCTAAGAATAGGCCTTATCTAGTGCACTGCTGGCACTTATAGTGGAACCACTAGTCAGGACAGGGATCAGGCACTTTTACTACCACGGTTTCATAAAGCAGGTTTTCACTGTGGTAAAGCCCTAATATCACTAGTTTTCGTCATGAAAACCTGCTTCATGATGCAAATAAAAATATCTGATCCTTGTCTTCACTAGTGCTTCCACTGCTGGCAGCAACACTGCAGTGCCACGATTGCTGAAAAAAAGAGAATCATTTCGCCACAAGATTTGATGCATCTGCAAACATATTTTTACAGTCTGGCTAGACTACTCAATTCTGAAAGGGTTTCAACAGACACTTCTGCAGGAATACATGTAAATTCCAAAATCAAAGGGATTAAACAAGATGTGGTATACTGCATATACTCTTTGGGCCAAATTCTACAGACAAGGGGAGTTTTGCCCAAGTATGGAGTGCAGAACCTGGTCTACAATTCAGATAAAAGCTTAGCTCCATCTTCATTTCCATATTTTCTTTTTTATTAAAATCTGAACAAAATATATTGGCCTATCTCAGCCAAGCAAAACCCTTGAAAACTGCAGACAGGCTCTAAGTAAGTATGACTGCACAATAACATGGATATAAATCCATAACAAGTTAACAGACTAGTAAAATAATAAACGCCTCACAAAACTAAAACAAAAATGCCCACATCACATTTCCTTATGTTCAGATTAACTAACTAATATAGGAATTTATAGTTATACCCTATTGTAATTACTGATTAAAATTAAAATGCTGAGAAGTAATTCAATATTCTTCCAAATACTGGATCCTTACCCTTACCACAATCTACTTAAACAGACTGTCTGTTCTTCAGTACTGAGAAAAAGCTTCCCCAAAGTAAATCTATCCAGTCTTAATGAGGATCATACACTGACTCTAGAGACAACATAGCTCTAAATTATTCACTGCAGTTTTCCTCCCCTCCACAGGGGGTTATCAGTTGAACAAAGACACCTGGCCTAGTATAACAACAGAACTAAACATGCTGCCTATTACTGTAGTTGGCATTATTGACAGGAAGCCTCCTGAATACAAAGGGTTTAAAAGGTCTATTACCATATGGATGGCTATTTGGAACAATCCAATATCAAACTGTGTTTGTTAGCTATAAAAAAATTAATTCCATAGTACTGTGTGTGCAGTCTTTCTAGATTTTAACATTATTCACTAAGAGTTCCATTCTCCTGAGCTTGCGTTTATTCTTTGGCATGGGTTTGTCATATAAACCATTTTTAAGAAGATGCTCCTTGCTGTGATGGATCTGGGCACCATGCTGAAGTTGGAAAGAGCACAAAGCTTGAAGAGGGCGGAGTATAGTCTGTGAAAAACAAAACAAACCAAAAAAGCTTTTAAATATGTCTAGGAGATATCATTTCATCCAGGCTTTATGTGTAGGGATCATCATTAAAATATAAAATTTTACCAAGTTTTATCATGCAGTGGAATGTAAGATACTAAAGGGCCTAAATATACCTCTGTGATCTGTATACAGACGTCGCCCTTCACACGCAGCTCTCCCCACATACAGAAAGTGGAAGACAGATGTCTCTGGACATTGTGAGCCCTATCCTCGGGTCCCATGATACATCTGGGATAAGGGACAAGCCAAGGAAGGTACGGGCAGGCCATGAGGGATGCACTTGTCCCCCTTCTCTGGAGATTCCTCTGGATATGTAATAGAGCTACATCTGGCTCAGATATAAGGGAGCATGACTGTTAATCTACTGCAATATGCCAATCCTACCAGCAAATTTGGGGCCGTAAATTTTGTGTCCTAAGTGTCCCTAATTTGTTGCAGAGGGACCAGAATAGCTCTGCATAGAGTGGGGACCAGGATGCAAAGATGGGCTTTAAAGCAACCTTTACAAAAACCTCCTGAACTACGCCTGTGCAGATGAGCCACATTTGGCCCAGTACTGCTCGCTGCCTCTTAGATCTCTCTTGAAATGCTCATTACCATTAATATTTTACAGTTCCAGCAACAAAAGACTGAGAACATTGAGGACATTTTAGTGTCTTGACAGAGTCTTCCATCATAGACCAGTGGGATCAAAACTTGCAATGCAAAGGCTAATGTCTGATTGGTATTCTTTGACCTAATAGAATAAACAAACTCAAGAGCTGTCACGACCCAAATTTCTCCAAGGGCAATTGACAGTTTTAAGTTGATTAGTAGAAAGAAGCAACACAGTGGGTCACATTTTCTCGCTAAAGGACTATTCCAGGTCAATGGGGCAGGCTTAGAAAAGCATTTTATCTTCCAGCTAGCTGTGAGGGCAGCTCAGGTCATCTCTGCATTTCTGCAAAAGCTAGACCGATTTCCATGTAGGAGTATTAATTGTTTGTCTGGAATTGGATCAGCACTGTCTTCTGAGAGTTAAAGTTCACAAGTGCTGTGCTTTGACTGTAGGAAAACATTTTAAACCTATTTAAAAATATTTATCTATTTAAAAATAAAACAAAGATAATTGCTTAGTTTGACTCCAATAACCTTTCTGTAGCTACTAAATGCTACTACATATAAGGACATGGAAAAAGAGTTGCATCTGACCAGTTAGAAAACTTCTAGTGTCTACTTCACTCCAACAGTTTTAACAGGACATATTGGCATGAGAATGACTTAATTCAGGCCCCAGTTCAGCAATATACATAAGCCTATATCCCATGTACTTAAAGTAAGTCACATGTTTAAATATCTTGGCTGAATCAGGACCTATGACACACAGGTGCCCCTATTTCCTTCCATTTAGACACAGGTCATGGAAATATTTCTCTCTCCTAGGTGGTAAATTACAACAAATTTTTTTTTAACAAATTCTATTTGCTATACTATATTTTTCTTCTTGAATTAGTAATTTTTAAAGGATAGAAACGGTGTATTGATTCAGTCCTGATCTCAGATACAGAAAACTAGCATTAACACACATTTTTTAAAATGAATTACGGTGCTTCCACAGTGGATGGTTTTACAAGATAAACGGCAATGCATGTCTGATTATCTGAGACTAGGCTTGAGTTGCGTGTGTTTCACAGTATGTACCCCCATCAACAATAAGTTGCTAAGTTTTCTGACTCTGAAAAGTATTTCAAGACAATGAAACCATGCAAGCTTTGGGGGTAAAAATAAACAAAAACCCCTTGACCATTCAACTGAAAGTAAATTGAAGTTGTGCTCCTCCTATTATGTAGAGAACTATGCAGTATATGTGCAGGTCAATTCAGTAAAATACCCCAATTTAAATATTTCTGTCACAGATTTGTTCTCAAATAAAGGGATACATCTTTATTTTCTGAAATATATTTAAGGCATAAGGTTTACAAGATCAAAAGATCCTGTCAACGTCAACTGTTTTCAGCTATCATTAAAAAACGAAACAGAGTGCAAAGCACAAAGCTTTGAAGATCCAGCTTAAAATTTTGGTTCCACATGCTAATTACCATGTCATTTACTGCTGATGAATCACTGATTATCTAAATAATCATCAAGTTTTTTGGATCCATGAAAATTAGATAAAAGACTGAAATCGCTGCAAATTTTACTAGCATTTTCATTTGCTACAAAATATCAAATCTTAATCTTCTAGACTGAAAGCAGCATGGGTGAGACAGAATAAATATGTAAATTCTACACATAAAAAACACCAGTACCATGGATTGTTACCTTCCTGGCAGTTTGACCCAGTACTTAGAATCTAGTAGATTTTGAAAAAATTACAGAATTAGAAGTATCTGAAGAAAAGTATTTACAAAAATTCAATACAACATGCTATATTAGTGTAAGTTAGCACACTACAAATGCTGTTTGTACAGCTTAGGGGGAATATTTAAGTATTGCAGTCAGGAATGCCAAGTGAGTTACCTCAAACAGCAAGGTAGTTGGAGAAGTGCATACATTTCTAACACATAATGTTCTGTTTGCCGCGCTGTATTTAAAAATGCAATACATTTTCTATTTCTTAATTTTGGGCAAATTCTGAACTCTTATCTATTTTGATATTTGTTTTATACTCAAAACTGAAGCATCTGAGTACCTTACAAAGAGATGTAAATTCAAGTGATGGAGAGACAAATGTAGATTTACTCTTCTCATCTTGTTTCAGAAAAGAGGGAGAAAAAAAAGGAGTGAGAAACAGAAGTATGGGATGAGAAAGTAAATGTAAGGGGAATGAGGAGGAGAGGGAATAGGAGCTGATGAGAATAAAAGGACAGTCTGAGTGAATGAGTGAGGAGTAGTACACAGGAGGAGTGCAAGATGAATGAGGAGAGGGCAAGCAAAAAAAAATACAGAAGGGATTGAGAGAGGAGAAAGAATGAGGACAGTTTGAATTTAGGGGAGATCCCAGGATGATGGGTTTGGTACAAAAAACAGAAGACAGCAGAACAGAAGAGAAGTGGGAGTCAAAAAGAGAGAGTAGATGTGAGGGAGGGTGAGTTCATAAGGGGGGTGCTAATAATAATTAAGCTTGTGTTAAGTCAGTCAATATGTTACTACAGAGAGAGAGAGAGAAGAATGATCCAGAAAGCTACTGTCACACCACTAGTCTGCATTCAACCTTCAAGCTGGTAAGGCAGATACCCTATATAGAAGTTGATGTTATGACACTAGCTGGTACTTTGAAACATTTCCCTCTGCCCACCACTTCCTTCCAAAAGTCTTGCCCAGGTTTATCTTCAGCCAACTCCTCATTGTAAAAGAGCATAATTCAATTACGGTGATAGCTGTAAAATAGTGTAGTTAGCAGTCAGTGCAAAGAATGTAAGTATCATGAACAAACTGTTAGCATTTAAGACCATGGTGTTTGACAGGGATGTTCTATAAGATGAGGGAGAGAATGGAACCTTGTGGAAGTCCACAGTAGACAGCTGCAGTAATGGGTATGCAAGTGTCAGTTAGTAAAACCTGAGTATGGTCTGCAAAGAAGGAACAGAATAATATCAGCAGACAGCTGCTTGCTTACCCCTGCTAGGTCTCTGAAATGAACCAACCAGCAGCATCTCATGATCTCATTCAGGTCTTTGGGTAACGAATGTGTAAGGTGCTCAAGATAAATATGGTACTATTATCTAACTAACTTGGCTTTCACACTACTGTTCCATTAACAAAGTCAATTATTTAAAATTAATTACATACCTCCTGAATACCATCATTTTTTTCCATGATGGCAAGGGCAATAGCTGCACATTCAAGTGTAGAAAGGCAGGTGTTTGTTGGCTGGGTACGAATTACATATTGACTTGAAATGCTTGTTTTCAATTGCACCTGAAAAAAACAAACACACACATACCCAACTTAAAGAAATCAATTACTATGATACAGCAAGTTTTTTTCTTTCTATTTTTTTAATAATCACCTGCCTTCCTACCTCACTACTGTCTTGTTCCCTGTTAGCCAATTGTCATAGGCTATACATATCTTCACATATGAATGAAGCTGCTGAAGAATAATCATAGACATTAGCCATGTAGGGGCCAAATCCTAAACTCTTCACAAAACTAGCACCAGTGACCTCAGTGGGTTTATAAATAGAGGAGGATTTGGACTGAGTTGGAATAAACATGTGAGCACTATATACGGTTGATCCTACAAGCCCTTTTTTCTTCATTTCTTTCATTAATGTTTCATTTGAATTTGTAGTGACCTGGCTTTTTATGCCAACATAATGTTATTGATGAAAAGGTGATTGCCATGAATCACTGAAGGAAGTACAATCAGAAAAGTCATAGACTTCTTAGACTATTACAATAGGTTCCCATCCAGTACTTTGGGAGTCTATTCCATGAATTAAAAATCATAACATGAATATTAACAAAGTATCACATAAATGTAGCTATCTCAACCCATGCCTTTCTCAAGAAGTAAGAAAAAAAGATGAACTCTATAGCATGCCCAGAAGGTTAACAAATCTGGGCTCTGGCAGACCAAAGGGGAGAAGCAAATTCCCAAAATTAGGACCCCTCACAAAGAAAGAACTGCAGCTAGAGTGCCTCTGCCGAGCTGAACTGTGGCAGCATGTAATGGTGAGAGAGGTGATCATGACTTGGTAAAACATGTTGTACCTTACGGACCTACTGAAGGCTTAGTGATGGGCAAACCTCTCTGAACCTTTTGATTGTTGACCTCTGACCTAATCTTATGACCTATGACTCTGTCTCATGGATGATTTTATGCTAACTAGAGCTAAAATTACATTATAAGAGTATAAGATGATTGAGATATATTGCTTTTTTTAGCTTGGAATATGCAAGGGGGGTAAATAGGTGAACGTAAGTAAATTGGTCATTAAGCTTGCTGTAGTAAAGGCCTGGTATATTAGATTAAGGCTTTGTTGGAGTAGTTATGTTAAAAGCTGGGATTTGTAGCACAGTGTAGTCCTAAGGAGATAGCTCCAGGTCAGATATTTTGCACTCTCAACTTGAGAGACGAGTGAGTCACCTCAAACAAGTACAGTTTACCACAGGATTCGTCAAGAAGGGAGTTTTGGGGGGCTTCAGCAATTAGGTTGCTATGCAGTATCTAAGCAGTTAGACTGCATGTACCTATAGGAATTATTAAGAAATAAGTGATGTAACTCATGAATATTAATGCTTGATACATAATCATGGGCACCCCAAAGGCCACATATGGACAGGGACAGCTATTGACCCTATTATAATCAGTGTAAAGGTTCAAATTTGGTATATATTCATATTATTACCATAAGAAAGGGCATAATACTACAACCAGTTCCCATTTCTTCATGTTCACTGGGTCCCCAAGACACACAAACTGAATCAGGACCTCTCTTGTGATGGGCTCCACTTACTTTCCCTTCCATCTCTGTTTGCAATGGTCTCCATAAGTTGTAAGTATGCATGATGCAAGATTGTGAGAAGGAACGCAGGAAACCACTTTAATGTACTTATTTTTCTAACCATTTTGTATATTGATGCTTGCCTATGATTTCAATTACAGTTGTCTGTAATAAACAAAGCTTCTGTGTGTGTTTCACCAAATTCTATCTTTTCAATTACTTTTAAGTAGCCGCCTAAGAAAGAACCTGTTATCTGTGACAAGTGCATGTTGTACCCCGATACGTAACCTTACAGGTATAATAACTGTTCAGGCTACATGATTCTTTTTCCATTCCAATCCGACTAGAATCCTCCAGGGGCCAGATACTGCAATTGGATCCATTGGTTTGTCTCTACATTGCAGCTTGGAGGTGAACAGTCTTGCACTTGCTCTGTTCAAGCTAGCACACTAAAAATAGCAGAATGGAAATTGTGGCATAGATAGTGGCTTGGACTAGCCACCCAAGTCCAAGCTCATCTGACCCCCAGGGTCCGAGCTGCTGTAACATCCACACTGCTATTCTTAACATACTAGCTTGAATAGAGTTAGCACAAGTCTGTCTACTATGCTGGGAATCATACCTCCCAGCCATATGCCATATTCACAGCATAAAGTCAAGGTAAAACATTAAGGATTTAAAAATATTCAATACTCTGAACAAAATTATTTTGTTCTAAATTACTTATGTGAGAAATTCTATCTTGTAATTTCTTATTTTTATATTGCTAAGAGCATGGGTGGAATTTTACAAACAGGTAAGAAGGTAGGGTCCCTGCCTTGAAGAGTTAAAAATCTAAATAGGCAAATATACAAAACTAGGAAAAAGGACGGAATATAATGAAAAGCAATGGGATTAAGTAGTGATGTTTAGCATGGATCATGTTAATATTCAAGTCAATATTTTAAGGGATTTTCAATTAATCTGGCCTAGATTTTTCAATAGTGACTGATAATTCTGCAGCCCAACTTCATACACTTTAACGGTCCTTATTTCCAGAAGTGCTAAGTGTCAATTCTCTGAATATCAGGTGAAAATTTCAGCTTTTAAGTATTTCAAACTGTACACTAAAAAGCAGAGGCACCTAAAATCACTAGTCCTTTTTGAAAATGCAACATTTAGGTCTCATGTTTTTATGTGTTAAAACAACCTAATGTTGTAACGGTCAAATACCTGAGTTCCTTTGAGTTCTTACTACAAAATAAAGAAGTATTGAAGTAATCTATAAACTTTAGAATGGAGGGCCTGACCCTGAGAGATGCTGAGTATTTTGCCACTGCCATTACAATGGCCATTCAGACTTACTGCAACTGATAAACAAAGATAACATATATAATATACAGATTGTAAAACTGCATTTTTTAGCATTCCATTTTGTTCTTTACTTTTGAAAAAAAAATGCTAACATGCAATTTCCATTTCCACAATTTTTTCCCCAAAACAAGAACAGAGTACGCAGAAAGTCTAAGTCCTATTTTACATTCTATATATAATCACATATTCTTTCTTTTAAAATTAAATGTAATACATGCATACAAGACTTATTCCATATATGGGCATGTTGTACTCCGTCATTAAGACTGTATTTACCCTGTTTAAGTATTATTTGTTATGTTTTAGAAAGACAAATTAGAAACCAAATTAATTCATATAATTTATTAGGCTACTTTGGTTAAAAATTGATTTACTGACTTAAAGCATATTTGAAACTGATTTATTGGTTCTGCCTAAAGTGATAACCACTCGTGATATCACACGAGTAAAACATTTTCTAAGAAAGATAAATGTCATTCAACCATTAGACCGTCTGTTTTATCAGTTCCAAAAGCTTTTATTGCTTTTATAAACAGCTGTTGAGAAATGACAGATTTCATAGCATTAGCCTCTGTGTGAGAATTCAGACATTATTCATTTACTCTTATAATTTCCATATAATTTTCTCTTATGAGTTAACTTGTTTTGTAACCTCAGTTGTAGGGTTTAACATAAATAATCTGTTCCTTTCCCAAATCCTTGAGGAAACACTGTGTTCATTTTCTTAGTACAATAAACCCTACAAAATGACTAGGCATGGGAGGCCAATTCCTATTATTTCCTAATTCCTAAGGTCTGGTTAAGGAACACATTTCTTAGCTCACTTCAGAGTATCACTAGATTGAAATTTCTATTCAGTACATTGGTTGCCAATGGCTTCTTACCCACTTCTCCTGGTCCCTTCCTCTTTGTCATCATCATCACCATTCCCTTCCCTTGCCCTCCTAACCTGGGGTCACTATCCTCTTCCCCGTCCTTACCCTGTTCTTTATCCTAGTCCCTTCTCCAAAGTACTTCCAGATTCCTCACTTACGAGGGATCTATAAGAAAGGAGGCTCCAAACAGTTCTGGAGTTTTGATGACTGAGGCCATCAGCTCTCAATGTGCTAATAAGTGCAATCACCTCAGGAGCCAAACTGAGGCAAGGAGAATGAATGGATATGCTGGCAGGAACAAAGAATAATGATATTCTTCAATATAATTTGAAGAACCTACAAAATACTGAGTTGATTTGGATTGGAGGGAAGGTAGGGGTTTAAGGAATAAAGCTATTTTAGAAGAGTCCGTCTGGTTTCCCTAAGGAACATGGATTTTGGTATTATCTGGTACATTTCAAAGGCAAAAACATATATTCTTCAGAAATGTCTTTAAGCTCCTGGCTATGGTGTTCTAGCAGTATCTAGAGAGAAATCCATCCCAAAAAGGCAAGGAATTCCCAACACCCATTTCAATTCAGACAAAGGTATTTTGCATTATGTAAACAGTATATTTCTATCTTTATATCACAGTAACAATTGACATCAGTTTTCTATTAAAGACTTTTTAAAATGAAATTTTTTATATCTGTCTCTATTTTGCTCCTTCTCTTTTCCTGCTTCATATATATTAGTGCACTTTTCTTTTGTCATTTTCAATGTCTGTCTGTATATGTGCCTGTCTGTCTCGTTCCACTGTGGATGATCTCTTTTTTCCTTCCTCCTCATGCTCCACTATGTTTGCCATTCACTCTCCCTCTAGAACCTGTGCATTCACCAAAATCCTTCTTCTTCCCTCTTCCTAGCCTCTTCCTCATTCTTCATTCCTGGAGGTCTTGGTCCATGTCTAGGGCTCCTATGAGCTATGGTAACACAAATAATAAAATAAGAACTCCCTCCACATCTCACCCAGTCTCCACATATTTTATCCACTTACCCCACAAATTCAACGAGAGAGCCCTGCAAGTCCATTCAGCACCCCAACTTTTCACTTAGGCTCTCAAAATACAAACCTCCATTCATACTCACTTTCCAAGATATGTACAACTCCCACATTCACGCCCCAAATACGACAACCAGTCAATTCCCATAATGTATTCAATCCCCATCCAATGCACCTTCTCTCAACAAAAGCTGGGATTGAGGAAAGGACTCAGTAGGCTGGCACACCATCAGGACCCTTCTCATCTCCTGGGGGAATGACAGAGGCTTCAGTTGTAGATTTTTCTTCTTCAGACAGCTTGACCTCCCCTTTGGAAACTTATCTCCCTCCCTCTCCTCTAAAGCTATCTATATGTTCCTTACCCACTGTCCACAGTGGCTTCTTGGGCCAGAAAATGAAGAATTAAGTACGTGTTTCTGTTTTTGGAGAAAATCAGGGTTGGGCAGTAAGATCCTTTCTTGTCCTCCCCCACGCAAGAATTATTGACCAGTGTGCCTCCCCCCATTTAGCCTTGTGGGGGAAAAGTCAAGGGAATCTGACGTGGAAGTGGCTCACGGAATCGGACGTGGAAGTGACTCACATACTACAAGGTATTTCTGCACAGCAGTGGCTTCTAAAGAGCCACCTACTGCTTTCCCTGCAAGTAGCATAAACCCACTCACAAGAGTGTTTTTTACAAAGCACGTCTGCATATGGGTGGGGGACCTTCATCATGGTAATAAATGCTTATGTTATTTCTAAGGTTGATTACTGCAGCATTTTAATGGGATGTTTTGTATATTTAAACAGGTCTGGAATCAACAATTGTTAATGGAACATTAGGACATACTGTAGAATATAAATCTAAAGGGACACAAAAATGGACCTCTCGAATATGTACTTTATATGCTTATATATTTGCAGAGGGGGAATGTGGGGAGGAAAAGGTTTATAGTTATTTTCTGCAAATTTAATGTCATCTTTACTTGAAACATCTTCATTTTCTGTTACTATTCATCACATTTTTGCAAACGGATCAGCCCAACGTATGACTGATTCCTTAACTAATGCATTCATATTACAATTTCATAGTTAGCCAGAAAGTGATATTGTACATTTAGTGGCTGATTATCCCAAAAAGCTGATTATTTCATGTCTGCAAAATCAGTACCTAAGTGCCAGTCTCTGTCTTCGTATTTCATCTGTCTTCACAAAAGGGGCTCCTGCCTAATGGCTCATTAACAGATTATGTTTTCTATTACACTATACCAGTAGCTCATTATCATACATTAAACAAGAATTCTATATGGTATGACAGCCAGATTTACACTGGGGTGAAGGACATAAAATGAACTGCATATTCTAGGGCAAATGCAGACCCTCCACTCCTACTCCCACAGCAGTAGATCCTGGTGAGATTTTAGAGGAACACGTCACCTGTCTGGTTTCAGTGGGAACACTTCACCTGCCTGGCCTAGAGATGAATTGCTACTGTTTATTCCTCTAGCCCATGGTAAGGCCATGCTAAGGGCATGCAAGGCTACTTTAGCCATGGGGGTGAAACAGCCTCTGCAGAACTGCTCCACTAGCTTGAAGGAATGGTGCTTCCACACTTTTCCCTTTGCACATCTCATAAAAGATTAGCCCAGCTACACATGCTAAGTGCTGAGATGAGAGTTAGTAGTCTTTGTGCATTATCTGTCCCAAATCAGAATATTCTGTTGTCATAGCTTGTTTATTCCACCTTGAATTCTAGAAAGGAACACATGAAAGCAACCACCAATAGGACACTTCACAACAGAAGTCATGGCATTTTGCATCCACTTTCCCATAAAATAGTGAAGATATAGTGATACAGTAATTACTATATCATATCTTTCACCCTGAAGAGTCTCAAAACAATTTACAAACCAGACACATATATTCGAATAACTTCAGTCATCACTGAAATACAAAAGTCTCTGAATTGAAAAAAAAGAAGTCATTTAACAGCACTCAGCAAAAGTTTAAGGAAGGAAATACAAGAGTATAAGGAAGGAAATTAAGAATACCTCAACCAGTTCAAGCTGGAGGGGAAAGTTAGATAAGCCAAATGCAATTACTCATTGCAAATTGGCTGGGACACTGGAGTTAGCATTTCTTCTCCTACATTAAGTGCCACCAAAAATTTTGGGCTTGAGTTTCAAGACATCAGAAGTCTAAGGCTGCATGCAATCAAGTATCTAATTTCCATGTACAACTGTGTAGAAGGCCTAGGGCTTCCAAGGTCTTGAAAGACATAATAACAAGTTTTATGTTGGTTTAATGTCTCATATGTAAGCTGGCTCCTGTACCAACACAGTGCCCTGTCGGTACATGGTGAAGCACTGGCTCATTGCTCCATTTACGGAGGACTTGTGTGGGAGTTATGGGAATGGTTTAGTATCTCTCAGGACCCGGCCCCTCAGGCACTAACACCACCTCTTGCAGCAACCTAGACTTTCCTTGGAGATCTCGCATTCAAACAGCAACCCAGGCCATCCTGTTTAGCTTTTGAGAACTGATGGGAGTACAAGTTTGGCATAATATGACTATAGGCCAATCATACTACAATAACACAATGTGACTGAAATTCATCCTAGTTATGAATAGTAGAATTTATTAGGACTAGAGAGATTGTATAGAATATTATTGTACATAAATGTCCCCATCCCTCCCTTCCATCTTAATGTCCCACCTCTTCTCAACATCTTCTGTTCTCATGAAACTCTTACCTCCCTCACTGCTCTTGAAGGCTCAGCAAAATTCTTCAACCAAAACTATTTTTTCACCTAAAAATGCAGGTTTGGATTGATCCAAACATTTTGTGAATTTGTGTTGATTCTGGTGAACAGTTTTGGTCAAAATGAAAATGAAAAACAACATCTAAATGAACAGTTTCAACATTAATGAAATGAGACATTTTGATTTTTCAAGCTAGGATTACAGATCAAAACTGCCCAGCCTTGCCCGACTTCCAGCAGCTGATGTCTCCACTCTGCCTGCAGGACTCGCTCAGCAGCAGACTTAAGACCTGCTGCAAGGAGAGGGAGGTGGGCTGTGGTGAGTGCCCGCATGGAGGAGCCAGCAGGCACAAAAGTGTTGTGTGTGCACCATGTGAAACATTTCTGGGGGCACCCCAGAGCCTGGTAGTTAGAGCACTTCACTTAAGAGTGGGCAAGCCTGGGTTCCATCTCCTGCTCAAGAGCAGGGATTTGAACCTGGATCTTCCACATCCTAAGAGAATGAACTAACCACTGGTCTAAAGATTATAAGGGGGATCCAGCACCAGTGGCTGTTCCTCTGGCTATGAATTGTGAATCTAGCCCTTCACTTCCCTTAAAAAAAAAATTAAAATACCTGAAACAATTTCCCCAACTTTATTGATACGCCCAAAATTCTGAAAAAAATAGTTTTGTTCAACTTGAACTATTTTTTTTATTTTTCAGAACTGAAAAATTATTTATGCATCCAGCTCTACTCTTCTCTCATTAGTTCTAACCTCAAAACAAAATGTAAGCTCATCCAAAAATATATTTAGAAATACAATGCATCCTTCAAGATAAGAACGCAGCATGACCATCTGGTTAGTAACCTTGTCCCACTGTCTACCGATCTTTCACACTGTTTATGCCTCATACTTGTTTTGTTTTTGCTATAATTAGATTGTACGCTTCTCAGACCAAGGAAAGTGCCTTTGATAGGTTCTGTGAGAAGCCTAGCACGTTTCTGGATGTTCATTTTTTAGAAATAATAGTAACCCAAAAAAGATAAGTCCAGTTTGCGACAAGGTATCCTTCATCTGCGTTGGGCTATGTCTACACTGCGCACCTTACAGCGGCACAGCTGTGCCGCTACAACCGTACCGCTCTAAGGTATGCAGTGTAGCCGCTCTTTGTCAGGAGGAGAGAGCTCTCCTGCTGAAAAAATAAAACCACCACCACCGAGGGGCAGTAGCTTTGTTGGCAGGAAAGCATCTCCCACTGACAAAGCACTGTCCACACTGGCACTTTTCGTCTGTAAAACTTTTGTCGGTCAGGGTGTTTTTTCACACCCCTGGCTGACAAAAGTGCAGTGCAGACATAGCCTTAGAGTGAATTCAAGGTTCAGAACCTTTAGTAGTCATTCTTTTTACCTGCAGCAGTGGTTGGTATCATTTATAGGTTTAATTATTGAACTAGTATTAAATGCTGAATTAATATTAAAACCAGGAAAATACGAGCTAGATTATTCCTGGTCCTTGGAAGGGTGTGCAGGGGAGGGGACTAGCAGGAAATTTAAACACACAACCCCCTTGCAGACTTATCTCAAAGGCTAGGAACAATTGCAGTTTATGTGCTTGGGGGGAAAATGCAGGAAATACTTTTTTTCTACCACTGGCGCAAAAACCATCCCCAAAAGAGAGTCAGCCAGACAGGGAATGGGAATATATGGCTCACAATATTAAGAGTTTACACATTTACCTTTTGCCTAAAAGGCTAACAGTGTCTGTTTTCTACTATATTTCTTTTCATATTCTAAAATGCAAAAATCTCATAACCTTGCAGCTAAATAAAGTTCCATGAGCTACCTTCGTGACAGAGAAAAAACCCAGAGCAAAGTAAACCCCAGCACGCTATTGAAATTTACATCAAGAACATAAATAAGTTAGCTCTCTCAGACATCCTGGCTTTAATTTAAAGTGACATTTTAAGAGCTCTCTGTTTTCAAATTCTGTAGGGAATAACTGTCACGCAACTGTCATAAATGCAAAGTCAAAAAACTAAATGGATGTCACAAAAACCTTTCCCCTTTCCTTCACGTTTTGCAGATTGCACGTATGTATGTATCCATGCTACCTTTGTGCATTCTGCCATATGTAAATTGCTGACACAAATTTACTATAAATTGCAGCCTGCACATTCCCAAGCCACACTAACAACTCTCAGCTAAACCTCAGGGAAAACATCTCATTCAATTTCCATTTAGCTGACATCCTTTTTCTGTATTTTCCCCACACAATTTCTTTTACTACAAGATGCCTCTCTGTTTTGTAGTCTCCTTTTTTTCCTCTTCCTAAGCAACCTATTGCTTTAGGCCTACACAGTGGCATTCAGCCACAGGCCTGAGTTGAGTATGATGCAGAGCTGCACCACCCAGGAGGAGCATAGGGAGGGATTCTATCTCAGAGTTGCACTGGAGGGTAGGGAGGGAAAAAGTCATCTGTGGAAACCTTTTAAAGGGTGTAGCCTACTATTCTCTCCCCAACAGGATCAACCTCCGAGGACCAGTGTACGGTAGTGGCAAGACATAGTTCTGCCTACTCCCTGCTCTTTTTCATCCCTATGTAACTGGGAGAAACTCCGTAATAACCCCCATGTTTTCCTGGGCGAAGGGTGGACAACTCTCACTAGCTCTTGCAGAGATCATCCGAGAGCAGGGAGGCTCCTTAATCTCTCTCTCTCTTATAGCTATGTAAATGGGACGTCCAGGATATCTGTTCAGTGATCAGATTTATGGCATCACAATTTGCTAGCAATGACTCTGATATAGTTAACAATCAGATTTATGAGAATGCATTCTCAAATGATTTTCCAGGTATTTTCAGGAGTACTCTTGTCCATAACCAACAATTAATGAGACAGATTTTACCATCCACATTAATGTGGAGTATTTTTTAGTCCACAAGTAGTCCAATTGAAATCAGTTGGCTACTCACTAGATAAGGTATTGCTCAACATGAGCAAGGGTGGCAGAATATAACCCTAAGCAACCATGTAGTCTCTTTCTTTCATTACCGTGCACAATTGTTGGTTTTAAAAGCTTCATCTCTACGTTTAGTTCCCTCTCTACGATGGCACAATAGAGAATTTGAATGAAGGTAAAATGAACTATCCTATAATTTCATGGATTCACATATAAAGGATATTACTTCTTTTTTTAAACCAACAGCTTGCTGCGTTTTCTGAAAAAAATGCTTTTGAATATTTTAGAAAATTTTGGTCTTGCTTTTAGATTATTTTCTGTGTGAGAATAACTAAAGATGCACTATTGTGATGTGCACAGGATTTGTCTACTTCGTGTCACTGGGGCCCAACTGTATTTGAAAACAAAACGTGTGGAAAAATGGAACTACAGTATACAGACCCCCCACCACCACACACACACACTTACTTATGTAGTCTGACTCAGAAGCTTTTCCAAAAGTTTAATTTTGATGATCCCTGAAAATACAGTGTGGATGCAAACACACATGCATACCCCAAACCGTGAGGCTTCTAAGTACTATGAAGTTGTTTCAAACTATTAGTCCTTTTTCAACCTGACTACCCTAATCTGTTGAACACAAGTTCTTATCTGAGAGTTGAACAAGTGAATATGCGTCTATAGAAAGTCATTCCCTTTAAAGAAATCATACAGGCAAACAACTTTTTTGTCCTTAAAATGCGTTCTCTATCGCTCTACATTCCCAGGGACTACAACGTTATATGACTTTCTCTGTCCGTTCAAGACAAAATTGTGATAAAATAAAAATCCAGTTTAAACAAAATAATCATACATTGGGTTTTATTTATATTGGTAGAAATACTTAAACAGGCAAAACTCCCATTTATTTCAACAATAGTTTTGCGTGTGTAAAGACTGCAGAATTTGGCCCATAAACAGGAATCCTGTATTTTGTAAGATAAACTATACTAGAAAACCTGCTTACAAAAAAGGAGATATATCCAGATTTAAAATAACTATTAAAGCAAAAATCAACACACCCAAAAAGAAAACAAGTTTGCTATTTTTAGATACTAAAAGATATGAATATTGGTAAGATTTGAGGTTCCAGAACAGGAGCATGCTGTATAGACTATAGTATAGACTATTGATGTACTGCTTACTACCAGGTGTACTGGTTACTTCTATGAGGAAGGTCATTGACATCAAAAAGATTCCTCATAGTAGTAAACACTACTCTTAGTAGAAAGTGTTTGCAGGATTAGGCCCTAGTAACTATCCTAGTCCAAATGTGACCCTCTCTTTCATACAGTACAGGATGAAGGATATATATTAAAGAGTTCTTAGTGACTCCCTACATGCTCCTTCTGCTTGTTAAATCAATTTACTGCTGGCTACTTTTCTATGTATCTAGGCATTTATAGAGCACTCATCACCACCACTGTCATCATAGTTCTTATCAAGAACTAAATCTTGTGAAGTATTGAGCACCCTTAACTCCTTTTGGTTTCATCATGAGCTGAGGGTACTCAGCACCTCAGAAGAGGCTCGCAATACCTTCTAAGATCAGGCATGAAACAGCTTTATTTTTACTCTCAATTCTTCTTTCTCCCAATAATGGTGATACTCATACATCACAATTTCAGCCATTTAGCGTTTTATGAATATACTGAAAGGTTATTTTTTTACCTCCAGGATAATCAAAAAGCCTTAAGGCTGAGCTTGTATAATGGTCTCTGACTGAGGAAAAAGTAAAGCAACCTAATGGAAGAAAACTAACACCGCCTTCGCAATGAATTCAGAATCTACAACGGATATCCTTATTTGTCATATCAGTAAGTAGCCTTCATTGACTTTACAGAGCAGAGTTATGACATTCAAAATTTATTTTATCTGGAAGGTGATTTAAGAATAGAAAAATTGAGTACCTCAAAGGTGGACTCTACCATCTTAGACAGCATCATGATAAATATTCCATAATAACATTACTTAAAATTGGAATATTTGGTCATATTTTCCTAATATGTCTAAAGTCTGTAGAGCGTTTGCTTGACTCGGACTAATTATTCATGATTGCTTTTGATAGTATTTTGTGTGTTGGCTCCCTTGCCTCCCCAACCCCATCAACATATTTTTCATTCTCACGGTTGCATGTAATGAGTGAGGGTGGAAGAGAAGGAAGCTAACACTTCAAGCATGAGCCCTTTCCCTTCATGTTTGCCATAAAAATATTAAAAGATATTTGCATGGTGGTATGAAAATGTAAGAACTAGTTAGGTGTTCAGGCCAGTGACTTAGGAACATGTATGCATGCTTACCAGGAAATTTCCTTTGATCAATTAGTAAAGCCCACTGAACTGGCCCACCTTGAGCAAATTATACGAGAAGAATAAATATGTACAAAAAGAATATAATTGTTTCTTGATACCTTAGATCTAGAGCAGGCATATGTTCAACTTACTATAGAATTATTTCAAGTTTCTGCAGTTAAACTGGCTGAAAATCCAGATCTGTGGATGTAACCTAAAATGGTTGCCTCTTCAGTGGCAGAAGCCTAGGCTGCTGACAGGGGCTGATAAGTCTGCATCTGCCTCCAATGCCTCAAACAGGCTGAAGATTAAGTGCTAGAATCTATGGACATTGCTTCACTGAAGAAAGGACCAGGGACATAGCCATGGGTGGGCCATGGCCAACCCACTTAGCATTCAGGCCCACCCAAATCTGAGCAGAGGTATAGTGCTGCCACAGTGGCCCAGAGCGTTACTTGGACACCTGAAATCCAGGATGGAGCTATGCACCCACCCTTCAGAAACCTACATTCTGGCAGCTCTGCCTTGCCATTTTCTGAGCCGCCCCATGCACGTGCCCAGCTCGGCAGGTGAAGCCCTTTGTCTGGGGGCAGCAGGACTAGGAAGAGGGCATAGCGTTGGGGGAGAAACTGAGCTAGCACAGTCGGTCATTGCCTGTCCACCCGAAAGTCGGGGTCCACCCAAAATTTCCACTTCTAGCTCTGCCACTGGGAAGGACCCTGCACTATGAATCAACAGATGACTCCAATTCACTGTGTGACTTTAGATAAGTCACTTTGCTTCTGTGAGCCCCAACTTCTTCATCTGTAAAACAGGGATAATAATATTTACCCCGTTTTGTGAGGTCCTTTAAGAGCTATGGAAGAAAAACACTACATATACCAAGTACTGTTATTAAAGATGGAAGACTGAAATGATTATGAGAAAGCTAGAGTAGGACTAATAAGGAAGAAAACAAAAACTGTGAATGGAAAATTCAGTGCTTACACAGTCATATAACAAAATGTAACAAAATTTACTTTGCTTGTTTTTTATCCACTGATTTTTTCTTACACTTCTGTACGAAGATTATTACAAACAGGAGAAACAATAGAAAATTAAGGCCTTGTCTTCACTACAACAAAAAAGGTGTATTCTTAACTCAAGTTAGCTAACTTCAAGTAAAATCCTAGTGAAGACAAGGCAGGCTGCAGGATTCATAAGAGTTAGCAGGTCTAGTTTATGCCTTCAGGTAGGCCTAAGCTTGAACTTGACCTGCTAACTAATGTGAAAACTGCAGTCTGCCTCATCTTCACTAGGATTTTACCTCAAGTTAGTTAACTTGAGATAAGAATGCCCCGTTCCCCTTTTTTTAAAGTAAAGACGATGCCTAAGAGTAGACCAGATTTTATTGTGCTTAGACTCAGTTACAAACCCAGGCATAGGCAATCTGAAATTCAGCTAGAGTATAGTCTCAGTCTTGAACAGATTTTGTTGGGTTTTGGCTACAATGGTGGAAGAAGTTTAATAAAAGACAGCATGTTGTGGAAAAATAATTATATTTTAAAGTTTGTTATGGAATGCATACTTAACACCCAGTAAAATAAAATGAACATCCATTTTCAGTGAAATATCTTTTCATGCATTACAGTTTATGTATTAACAGAAAGAAAAGCTCTTGAAATGGCTCCTGTATTACCTCTTGCTCCGCTTACATTTCGAAAATGAATGTCAGGCAACAGATCAATATTTTATGTAGCTCTATTCTTTTAATAATTAATGCAGGAGGAAAGTGCTGCAAGAAAATTCAGTCAGTGAGCAGAATAAGGATCTAGAGAACAGGGTCATGAAATGAAGAAAGAAAATTTAATTACACATATTGTCACAGCTATTTAACTTTAATTACCTGTAAATATGAGAAGCCTGGAAAACACCAGAAGGAAAATTAAATAGCTCAATGTCAAAAAGTAGTATCTGTGCATAGAGACTGTTCTTTGGAACACACTAATTACTTTTGCTTTCACTAGTTTTCATTATTTGTTATTGCTAGTGAGTACTTCCTTTTAAAATGGAAAAAGAAATGGAAGGAGCTTTGGAGGGGAACATTCAGAAAAAATATGTATAATGTGATTTTAAAAAACACCTTCATTTAACTAGACAGTTTAAAATTCGAAGTATTTGCTTATTATGGACACAAACTCAAGTAGACATTCAGAAATCCAAGAGCAGCATGGACATACTACTATTAACCTTGTTATTGTCAACAAAACATTCCAACAACAGGACAGGCACATTCAAAAATATGAAATTCAACTGAGGAGTTAAAAAATAATTATGAAAAGAATGGCAAAGCAGTAAAGGTAAGTTAATAAAGATTTTGCCATGCACCCAAGGCATAAGATCACATATGTTTCTGACATCTGGCAAATTACCCGAGACCTTTCAGTCAAAGCAAAAGTCACTAAGTAGAAGCAATAAACACTGCTGACCAGAAATGAGATGAATCAAACAAAACAAACCAATGTTATTCAAATTATCCTAACTTGCTGAAGGACAGTTTCTCCTGCTGACCATCAAGTTTCACAATTTACTGAAAATAAAGAAAGACTCGCCTAAAGAGGATTCTCTTAGCACCCCCAAATACAGAGTAACTCCCAGTTACTTTAATTTGAGTTCTTTACATAGAGCACTTACTGGATCAATTTGTTCTGTCCAGGACCAAAAGGTTTTGCTTAATGCTTCAGTTGTAATAATACACAAGCTACAGGCTGAACATAAGCACAAACACTTTAGAAAATGAGGAATATATAGGTCTCTAATTTTCTGTAATCAAAACTGCACATTTGCTGGTATTTGAATGAATAGCATGAGGAAATTATAAGCTACTTATTCAATTAATGAACATGTACTTATGGTTTGCAAAAACACCTCATAGTTTTTAATACACCAATATAAACAAAGTCACAAGTTTAGACACTTATTCAAAGTTCTCAAAGACTTCTCTAGTCTAAATAATTTGTTGGGCTCTTTTTGGAGATTTCCCATAGATCTTAGAATTGGGAAAGATCTTCATATAGGTCCAAATCCTCAGCCGCTTCCAGGCAAGCAGTGTGTGAAAGCCAGAGAAAGTGAGGTGTTTTTCTGCTGAATGTGTTTGTGCGCACGGAATGGTGATGCAGAGAGCACATTCAGGGGATCTTCACACTCTGTGTTGCCCTGTGCTGTTGGGTGAAATTTAAGAGTGCACAATTAGTGGTGCCATGGCTACACAAATTTCCAGTTAAATGTCCATGCACATGACAGAGAGAGAAAAAACACAGTGGCTATGAAGAACTGCTGCAGACCATGGAGTTCAACAGGTGGATCTGTATAGTCATGGATCCACTGTCCACAATAAGCTCTGGACCCTCCCCTCAAACTCCTCCCTTTCCATCTCACCTCTGACCCCAGAAGCATTCCTTTGGGCATAGCCTAGTTACTCAGGCAGTACAGAGAATTTGGTCCACTGTATTTTGATACTTCTAGCAGAAACCAGAAACTTCACAGGTATATGAAAATGGAAAAAATAAAAAATAAAACCTGTACTATTTTGAACCTCAGGAAAAATTTGTATCAGGTAGGATTTAAGTTTTGGTTGAACTTTGGGTCAGATCTTATTTAATCCTCACTGATCTTCATGGAGTCTACCTGCCTGTTTAGCTCTCGTCACCATGAATGCTCACCTCCAGTTGTGCAGGAGGAAGGGAAGCCCAAACCAGCAGAACTAGGTATGGAGATGGAGGAGGAGACGGCATGCAGTAGTGCCACTGCTTCCCACACAGTCTTAGATCATTGATCTACATATGAACAGAGAAAGGCATAAACCATATATTCTAGTTATGCGTGTGTAACCCAGACACCTTCTGGGTATGGTGTTCTGTCCCATCTAGTGGCAACAAGACCACTTATAGAGCAATTAATGAGTCTGCTCTACAGCCTTAGATAACAAACAAGTGGCTTTTAGCTCATGCGGTAGATGTTCCTGCACTAAGCTCCAGAGGTCCCAGACTGGTGTCTGTCAGTGTTAGACATGCTGATGTGCTGCTCCTTTGCAAAGGATCAACATAAGAAAGGAGACTATGCTACTACATACTAATGAGGGTTCTGGATCTCACTATCTTGCTCACTATCGTTTTTTTGTTTTTGGGGGGGAGGGGGTTGTACCAACTACCATGACTTTCTGGAGTGTCCTTCCATGTGTGTCCAACTAGCACTTTGCAACATGCTCATCATTATGCCATCTCTGTCTGTTAAAATAGAGGGGGGTATCGAGGTGTCTTGAGCAGTTATCAGAAAAATGGAGATAATGTGGTTGGCGCAACTGCTGTGCCAGAAAAGACATTCTTGTAATCTTTAGACAATTCTTCCAGAAACTTCTTGTTACAGTTTCTCTTAGTACTATAAGCCTGAAAATGACAATTGTCCAAATATAGTTTTGTTATAGTAAGGCTCTTGAAGAAATAATAATCTTATAATACCCAACGCTTTTACTTATGGGGACCAGTCCTGTACTTTAAGGCAAAATGAAACTGGACTCCAATGTAGGTTTTGTCTGTGTATGCATGGCAGTACTGGATCTGTAGTATTTGTGTTTTACCAGCTTTACTGTATATGCCATTATGGTCACTTCATCAATATATAGAGAAGAGATAACGAAAAAGTACACGTTGGATACTAAACCATTACTGCACTCCCCACAGTGATATTTCAGTCACCCATTTACAACAAAATTTGCTCCCCTGAGCGAAACCAGAGTAAAAAGCCTTTTGTGCAAGGTGGTTCATGGGGAGAAGAAAGAGGGAATAAAACACTATCCTTCCTGCTAACTTCTCTTCAGCTGTAGACCAGCAGTCAATTTTGACTGATGGATTCGAGCTCAAGGCTCTACTGAACATACCTTCATACTTCCAGTGGTAAATCCCCTCAACCTTCCTTTGTGCTGGGGTAGATGGGTACACATCTATGCAATTTCACAGTACATTTCTACAGCATGACAGGACTGCACACCACCCATGAGCGCTTTTCAAAATCTATGCCCTTTCTCTGCAATGGAGCCACACTGATTCTACTGGGTTCAGGGTCTTTTATGAACTTCATTTAGTCAATAACAGGTACTTGTGTCATGTTTCTCTGGGCATGGAGACAAGGTCCCTGTGCTTACACGTAGCTGTTGAAAAGAAGAAACAGCTGGAGCAGACTAATCCCTTTATAACCTTGTCTCCAAATGTTCAGTGCTGAAGGAAGGCATTTGCATAGTACCAATTGGAACAGCTGTCCAGAAGGTTGCTGAAACTCAGTGGCACTGAGGAACACAATATGAAGAAACTAACTTAAGAAGAAACTTGTCACAATATGGCAATATGAAGAAACTAACTTAAAAGTTTCTCTCTTTGTCATTGATATCAAAGATTTCTGAGAGCATTATGCTTACAAGACAAACATGCAAGCCATACTTTTCTGCATTAGACAAGATCAGATCACCAGATTATCTGCAAGTGTTTTGGTAGCACAGGAGGTGGGTAGTTAGGGATTTTATATATTTGCCAATTTCTTGTTTTAATAACAATCAATGAACCTTACATTTATAAAGGACCTTTCATCTAGAAGTACCTTAAAATATCTATGAAGTGTAGTAAGTGACTGTACTAAAAACCTGGTTATACAAATATTGTATATGGTACAGGATTGGATTCAACTTCATCCATTAGTAAAGTACATCCACATCTGGAGAATGCACTATTAAACAGCTGCTATGTGGCCCTACAGAACCATGTAAATGAAGAATACCATATACAACTGCAACTAAAGGAGAAATTTAGTTTAGCAAAACGTAATCACCCAAGATGGAATTTGGCAAGGACCTTGGAGTAAACACTCCATTTCTTATGGAAAAGGATCATGCAAGTTTTTAAAATGACAAGTGGTGAGCAGTTCAGTGTAACACTATACCTCCAGTAGTAGAGAGTAGAAATTGATTTTGTTGCAACTCAGAGAGAAGACTATGACTCACTGAAATACCAGATCAGTTCTTGAAGAAGCTTGGGATGTGTGAAACACAAAGAGAACCAAGTACTGAACCAGAGCAAACTTGCTTGGCTTGTGATACCTGCCAATATTACAACTTGAGGGTATATGGCAGTGAAGTGGAGTACAATGTAAATGTTCTAACAACCTAAGCCTCCATGACAAAAAAACTACAAAAACATTAAAAACCAAGAACATTTGATATTATTAATTACATTTGTTACCATATTTCTATTAACTATAGCTAAAAATTTTATGATGGTATGATGTTTCAAATTATCAAAATATAGAACACACATATTCTGGATATACATTTAAATATGTAATTATATATTGTGCACTTAGCTTAATATTAACTGCCTATAATGCAACAGATCAGCTCCAAGTTATAAATTTCAATATCTTTCATAACCGTAATCTACTTCAGTTCCCAACACTGAAAGTGTCATTTATAATTGATGAGATACTGTAATCACATGGAGTGAAGTTCAGCCTCTCAGTTAAACCAGAGCAGGAATTCGCAATGGATTGTACCTTTCCCATGAAAGCTTATGCTGAAATAAATTTGTTAGTCTCTAAGGTGCCACAAGTACTCCTGTTCTTTTTTCTGGTGCATTGTGACACTATCTGGCATCACATTAAGTTTACATTAAAGAGATTCAAAATAAAAGACAAAGAAAATGTTAAAAAGAGGAGCTATTTCAAAAACCAGGAATTATAATACGTAAACTTCCTGGATTTGAAGGTGGAAATGAGACAAAAGGCGTGCTTTGTTGTGGCTCTAATTTTGGTGCTATTTTTGGTAAATTTGCTGTTCGTTATTTTTTGTTACCAGCTTAAAATACTGGAGGAATATGTGCAAGAGGACAGGCAAATTGGAACTAACCAATCACAGACAAAGAAAACCTCAGAGTGTAACCTGCTGATATACCTACTGTCCATGAGTTCTGAAACTGCCTGACCCCCAGGTTTACTGCTGCTTAGTGGAGAACAAAGATCTTCTTTAAGCTAAAAAACTGATGAAAGGAGACCTGCTGTAAATAAACCCTCAAACTGGCTTCAGCTTCCTGCAACTCTGACCCTCCTCTTGTAACATGACTTCAGCAGACAATACAGCTCGCTTTACTATTTCCAGCCCAAGTTTTGCCCTTCCTTCCTTAGTCACAAAAATCCCACAGCCAGGAGAACAACTGTAGGGTTCTGCTGAGGTAATAGGGCAGGATTTGGATCAGCACAATGAGAATCAACATGCCCCTGTTAATGACAGAACTCTGCATTTGATTTCAATATGCTTGCAAGAGGGGCTGGTGAATCCATGTGGTCATTGGCCATTTTCCCCCATACAGGAGTCCACGGGGTGAGAGCAGTTCCTGTAGACTCACAGGAAATGCTCAAGTGTGGCTCCAGTGTCCCATAGTCTGTGAAGGAACGATTTATTTCTTCTTGATCTTCCTAGAAATTTTAGTTGCACAGCCCAGCCAGGCAGGCTGCATCCTTGGTTCTAGTATTCAGCTCTTCATATTTAATATTTTATATAGCTATAAGGACCCTTAGAATTGCAATGAGGAAACCTTTAGCTGAGGAGAAATCTAAAAACACAAGAGAGATTGAGAGGAGAATTTCCCCAGAAAATAACTTTTGAAGGGACTAACCATTATTCTTGTGTAATCTAAGCCAGAGATTCAAAATATGCCAAAAAAATGCCAACACGTAAAAAATCATTCTGGATTTAGTGATCGAGGTGTCTCTATTATACTTGGGGGAGAGTTAAAGTATGACTTTGGGGATATTTTGACTGTAAATTGATTTTTTGTAAAAAAACAAAAACAACCCTCACCCCCCCAAATCAAGGCTTTCACAGAAGACAATATTGAGGACAAAGAGGAAGTGAACGTGTAACAGGCTACATACAACAGTCCTACTATTAACAGTAATTTGTCTCTGTACCTCAAGAACAAAAGATGTTTATACAAAACGGGTATCATAGAACTTACGTTTTCTCTGGTAGCACTACCACAGCTGAATACCACTGTACTTTAACATTTCCACAGCACAGCCTTTCCATTAGCTCCACTATAGATAATTCTGTATATTTTAATTAAGTTCCTAGATTCTACAGTTTCTAGTAACATACCGGTAGTGCATAATAGTGATCTGATCAGCTGTGCAATCTCTGCACAGATGATGGTATATACAATAAATCTGTATCCGTTTTTTTCTGAGTCAGAGTATTTTGAATATTAATGTGCTCCGAATGTATTGTACTACCTAACGAGTGTTATACAAATCTATTAAAAAAACAGATTTAAAATACAAATATTGGGCTTTTTCAAAGTGTCTAGTATTCACTAAACTTATGAGGACAATTATAAAATGACAAAATAATTCATGGTTCCTTCCAACCAAAAACTAAATGGTCATTTTCAAAAACTAAATATACATGAATATGACTAAAGCTTGATCCTGAAAACACCTAAGAGTAACTTTACCCACGTGACTAGTCCCATTGAACTCAATTGTACTGCTCATGCTTGTAAAATTAATTTCACTCAAATATTTATGGAATTGGAACCTAAAACTCCAATCCTGCAATCTACTTTCATCCCAAACTCTCACAACAGATGAGAGTTTGGACAGATTAAAAACTAAAAGACCAGGCCCTATGTATCATTTTTGAAGGCTTTCTTATATTAATAAAAGCCACAATGCATCAGCAAAATATGCAATTATTTTTCAGGTGCAACAAGGTCTGTGCACACGGAACATGTACTCCGCATGTTTTGATTTTTGTTCCCTGTGCATCAGTAATTAGGGCACATGAAAATCTGATGCAATAAAAAATAAAACACATTTCAGGTGTCATATGAAAGTTGAGTTTATAAGGAGTAAGGTTCAGACTTACAACTGTTAGTAATCTCTGGAAATGAACATGATTTATCAAACACCAGTAACCACAAATAGAAAATAATCTTTCCATCTAGTGACTACCAGGATGATGACAAACTTTTATTTCCTCTTAGAAGCCCATAGCCAGGTTTTGTATAGAAAAATCTATCAGTGCCAGTCTGAGGAGATAAAATCCCTTCCAATGGTAAAAAAAAAAAAAAAGAGGCAAAAAATAAATAAAACTGAGAAATGATGACACCTGCAAGTGATGATACTGTGAATTTTACAAATATTTATGGTTTTGTTAGTAATGAGTAAGAAAGATTGAGAATAGTGGAGGTAAGGGTTACAAATCTGTAGTTTGCAAATTTATACAAGCATATTCTCCATATATATGATTTTGCAGTAACCACGAGAATATGAACTACAGGAAGGAAAGCAGAGAGACAAGCAATAAACATTCCCCACCCCTCCTTATGCAAAGCTACAAGAACATTAATGATTTTTGTTTCCTGTAGAAGCTCTAGGATTTTAAACCAAAGTACATTTCCTGCTTCCTTGATGGACTTATTTTTGTCTGTTTATTTGGTATCAGTGCAATCCAAAACTAGTTTTTGTTTTTTTCCCCCTTAACACATTCCAATTGTTAGCAATCCACAGAATGATTGAAATTAAAACAGGACCAACACAATTTTTATTTCGTTCAGAAGCAATTGGTAAAATTCCTAACTATGAGGGATATTATATTTGTTAAGCCTCTATCTCCCCCCACCTTTTTTTTTAAATTGCAAATACTACATCAGTAACTTCCAATAGATACACCTTTTGACTACAGACACGTAAACTGAACCTAAGAACTAGTTCAGTGCAGTCATCCACTGTTGCATAAAGAAGGCAGGCCATGAAGGACCCAGGGTGTTTGCGTAGCCAATGTTACTAAGCCCGGGACTTGGCCCACTAGCTATAGTTATACATACATAATCAATCTTGTGCTTCAGGGCATAAGCTGTTTGCCACAGGGCTCAAAAGGAAAACTTACCCTCACCCATGTACAGCACTGCAGAACTGGCCATTGATTTACAGTCTCTCTTCCCATCCCCTCCTGCCCTCCCCACCTTCCTTTAGTTCATTAGTTCCAACAGATTCAGAATTAAGTGAAAACACTTGTCAGATGGGAAAATCCAGGCTTCAGGTGTTAGAAAGTATTTTACATAGATAAAATTTTAGAACAATTTTATTTTTTTCTTCCTTCAAATCATAGCAGGCAACTGCTCCAGATTTTGAGCCTTATTCCTAATTAATGCATGACGGTCTCTATAGCCTACATAGTCTGGCATTCTTGCTCATTAATTGAAGGGATTTACAGAGTAGAAAATAAATCTCTTATTTACTATGAATGAAAATTCTTGTTTACACATTGACTTCAGTGAGTTTTCCCTAAGAACAATATGGAATTCAGGATTTGGACCTGGATTTTACTTTTTAAACTATTTGTGTAAAACGAGAAACATTTATTTTCCTGAAATGTGATTAACCATTCCCTATACTGTAGCTTTGTTTGACTGATTGCTCCAAAAGCTGTCCATATATTTATTTATTTCTATATTTTGTGAATTTAATTTACAAAGTAGGGAAGAGGCAGTCAGTACTGTTCAGGAAAGTACTATTTCAACAGTAGACTAACTCTGAATTGTGGGTTTCAGAGTAACAGCCGTGTTAGTCTCTATGCAAAAGAATTAATGGACACAAATCTGACTCTCTACGCAAAAGAATTAATGGACACAAATCTGACATCAGGAATCAAAATACTCAAAAACCAGTGGGAAAACACTTTAACCTGTCTGGTCATTCAGTGACAGACCTGCGGGTGGCTATATTACAACAGAAAAACTTCAAAAACAAACTCCAACGAGAGACTGCTGAGCTAGAATTGATATGCAAACTAGACACAATCAACTCCGGTTTGAATAAGGACTGGGAATGGCTGAGCCATTACAAACATTGACTCTATCTCCCCTTGTAAGTATTCTCACACTTATTATCAAACTGTCTGTACTGGGCAAGCATGATTATCACTTCAAAAGTTTTATTTCTCTTAATTAATTGGCCTCTCAGAGTTGGTAAGACAACTCCCACCTGTTTATGCTCTCTGTATGTGTGTATATATATCTCCTCAATATATGTTCCATTCTATATGCATCCGAAGAAGTGGGCTGTAGTCCACGAAAGCTTATGCTCTAATAAATTTGTTAGTCTCTAAGGTGCCACAAGTACTCCTGTTCTTCTTTTTTCTGAATTGTGGCAGAGAAATAGCAAATACAGGGTCAAATTAAGGCTCCTACAAGGCAAGATGTACTAGGATGGCAGGAAGAAGTATAGCACCTGAGTGCTGTTGAAGTGTTACATCTGTTGTAGCCAGGAGCATATATAATATTTCAAGGGACACTGGGGGAAAAGTGTGCTCACTTGCCTGACAGACAGTTTGCACTTCCCCCAGTAAAGCCTTTTAGCTGATGACTGACACAGAGCTGGGGAATTCCCAAACCCTCCCAGCCATTATTTGTATTACTATAGTACTTAGAAGCCCTAGTCATGGACCAGGATGCCATTGTTCTAGGTGCTGTACAAAATGTGCTTGTCTCTTGGTAAGTATGTACTGCTGAGGTAGTGCTGACTCCCCCTTTTGCTCCTGAAACACAAATAGCCAAATTATAGCTGCCTCCTGTTCAAGAGGGCAATGGATGTAAAAAGAGTCTGCCTGCATCCCTTGTGCACCAATGATGGAGTGGCCATAATTTGTCCCATAATTACTATAGAAATGTCACAGACCAGGAATTGTTTATGCCGATGAGGCACTTGTAAAACAGCAATGACAGCTAGATCACAGAAGAATTATATACCCATAATACAGTGAAAGGAAGATCTGTGGAACAACCAGGGAACAGTGGATATTTTTTCCAAACGTAATATGGGACTATTACCTTACATAGGCTGTTGATCAGCAGATGGTATATGATGGATAGCAAATACCTGGCAATAAGTTTGAATTGCTGAACATTAAAAGGTAAATAATCTTACAATCACATTTCCAATGTTTGTGAAGGCAATTAATGGACTAGTGAACAATTAAACTTATAAAACAAAAAGGTTGGATTTGAAAAGGTTGAGTTCAAATGCATGGAAAATGAGAGAAAGAAAAATGAAAAAGTGAAAACTTCTGAATAAAAGAAATGCATTAATTATGAACAATCCCTGCTTGTTCTGCTGAGGCCCCTATCACAAATGATTAATTCTCTAAAATTACAATTCTTTGCATCAGATGTGTTAAATTTTTTTGTAACATATCTCTTATGTAATTTACACAGGATTCAGGGCAGTTTCTGCCACCTTTACTCACAATGAGTAGTACCTTACTCTGTTCTCTTGATTTCAATGAATTACATGAGGTACAGCATGTGGGTTAAGGTGGCAAAATCTCAACTTTAGTATTCATCTAAGGCCTGATTCTGCCACAATTTCTCATACTGAATAGGCTCACTGAAATCAACAACACTATTTCATGAAAGGCACTGGAGTGTGAAAGTCTGTCCTCAAATGGATTTCTCTCTGAATAGTTGTCCCATCTGAGATGGAACAAGTAAAACCTATTTCTGAGTTGTTTTAACTTGCATTTCAAGTATTTTCTCAATATAAACCCAAATTCCTAAACTCTAATCTTAGCAGTGAAAAAGTGTCAGTTATGCTCAGCCAGCTTCTCTCTCACAATAGCCTCATCAAAAAAAAAAAAATGCGTGTGTGTGTGTGTGTGTGTGTGTGTGTGTGAGAGAGAGAGAGAGAGACACACACACACACACCTCTACTGCATCATTAGGATATAAAAACATTTTCTCCAAGTTATTTTCTGCTGGGTTTTTGCCCCTGTTGAAATTTTAGTCTCACATGCCTCTTTGCTCAAGAGATCCTTGGCAAGCTCTTTGGGGGACTTGAATAGTAAAGTCATGTAAGGCTGTTTCTCCTTTCTGCATGAAGTGAGAGTGAAGGATGATTCTTTGTCCGCAGGAAATAACAGATTTTTGATATTTCATATTAAAAAAAAAAATCGAGCTCCTCTACCCCAAAAATGTATAATGCTTTTCTTCTGCTTAACCTTCTCTGCAAACCTGGAGTTTACTCGCAGCATGCTCCCCAAAATTCTCTAGCTAGCTCTGTCTGAGAATGTAGTACATGACTTTAAAGACACTTAAAAAAAAATCACAAAAAAGCCATTATTGTTGCCCTTTTGACAAGCAGTAGCAAAATGTGGGCCTTGTAGGTCAGTTTCCCATTTGAAGCAGAAATCAGTGACATTACACTAAAAAAAACTTGAGTCAATTTGTTTATTTGTAAAATGTACACAAGCCCTCTTTCCTTAAAACAAAGGTGGTCACAAACTGCATAAAGACAACTGTCTCTTACAGAAATCACAGCTGAAGCACCACTGCCCTGTTACAGAGGCTTGGTCTACACTACCAACTTATGTTGGTATAACTACGTTGCTTAGGGGTGTAAGCTACTGAGCAACATATTTATTCTGACCAAACTCCCTGCCCCCCACCCCCTTTGTGTAGACAGCACTATGTTGACGGGATGGCTTTTCCCGTCTACATATCTACCGCCTCTTGGGGAAGTGGAGAAGTTCTTCCACTGGGATAGGTAGCGTCTTCATGAAGCACTGCAGTGGCACCGTAAATATAGACAAGCCTGTAGAAGCAGCTGTTTTAGTGCTTGCCCTACTTGGACTTTCAATCCTATCTATTTGCTTAACATATATTTTTCTATTCCTGCCTATGCCCCACAGAGTGGACAAAATCACAATCTTGACTATATTGATTGCTTCAAGAAAAAACTTGACTGCATAGAAATTGGTGTAATAAAACATATTACCTCAACCAACATAGATTTTGTGTTTCAATCCACACAGCCTCCTTAATAAGGGCCTGTGTGTGCTTATATATATATATATATCTATGATCCTAATGTGTCGTTAGCACCTTTTGCTGCAACACTATTTTAACTGGTATGCCAAGCTTCTGATGACTATAATCTTAATTGTTTGTTGACCAAAAAAATTAAGAAAGAGCTATATTAACAAGAAATTTTGAGAATGCACACATGGATAATCTTGCCTGTTATTACATCAAACATCAAATCAGTGCACCAATGTACAGTCTGAGGTGCTGGTGTTTTCTTTATACAATAGTTCGGACCATCAAAGCTTATTTTTCCTCAAGCATTATCACAAACAGATGTTCTCAAGACTCATCCAGCAAACTTCAGACTCTGAAATCTTCAAACAGTGCCTAAAATTAACGTGGAGGATACCTGCAAAAATAATCTATGAGCAACAATCCAGCTAGGTATTTATTATGATGCACTCATCACCATGGTATTCAAGTGCATAACATAATTACAGGGTTCTACCACCTGGGCTAAAGTTGGTCTTTGGTTCTCTTACTTTTTCCATCAGACTGGAGATAAAATGTAAAATATTATTATTGGTAATATTTTGATCAAGAGAAAGTTATGATTAAGAGATGAATCTCATCCTGAAGACCTTGAGATTTGTTGTTTTCCTATTATCTTGTGAAAGGACATTCTAAAATCTAAGCAAGCCACTGCATAAGGTTTGTTTCATGCTTCCACAAGGCCCCGCCCTTGTCCCTGAGGAACCTGGCTGTTGTAGAAGTTATGGTTGCAAAGAAATGGAGGCAGGATCTGAGGTAGCATAGCCTAGGCTTGGCCAATTTGAGGACTTTGAAGATGAGGACTGGAATCAAACTGAGGACAGGGTCTGGACAAACAGGGTGATATGCTCACACCTAGCAGACTGCTGCATTCAGTGGGCAAAGGTAAAACTGAAATCTTGTAAACTTGCTGTGGTAAATCATATTTAAGTTGAAGACCCCAACTAACATATAAAGACAATAATGTCAAACTTGGATATACAAGCATTAAGAAATGGTTGTGACAGAAGTTACTGAAAAACCCAGTGGAGAAGAGAAAATGAGGTATTGTATGTCTGAATATGTAGCAAAGGGGAGTTCCAATGAAGCATTAGAGAGTGACAGTGAAGGTGAAGTCCCCCTACTTCAAACTGTGCCTATTTATGAACAAGCAAGCATCACACTCAGAGTAAAAAAAAAAAAAAAAAAGCTAGAAGCAAAAACTGATGTAGCCTATGAAAATGATGACATTACAACAGCTGGAATACTTTGACTTCAGGAAAACATATGGAGCTCCTCAAATGTTAATTTTTTTTAGGGGAGGGAGGGTGCAAATTGCCAAAGAATTAAAAATGATATGTACAGATTCTTAAAAAAAAAAAAAAAAAAAAACTATGTAAAAGGAAAAAATTGCAAAATATAAAAGGAATTATACACACAACTGATGTCCTTGTGTGAACTTACTTTATGTTCCTTCCCCGATTATCTTAACTTTTATTTCTCTCAACAAAGTCAGCTACATGACAATGTTATAATTATAGAACTAGTTCCTATAGCTCCAGCTGAAATCAGCTGAGGATCTAACTCACAATCTTTAGGTCATGATTTTAACAACATTTAAAGACTTGTTTTATAATTGTTAATGTACCAGTGTTTTCTAAAGCTATCATTTAAAAGAAAAGGTTCAACAATGCAATGCAGCAATTAGAACCGCTGTGCTGTAATGTCTGCAATGTTTTAGTTTTATTATATACACAGATCTATGTGTTGGGTAGGGCAAATTGACATAGTGGATGCACTACTGATTTGTCAGCATCAGTTGTGCACTGCTTTGTAAAGTTCCACGTCTTAAGCGGGCAATTTTTTTTCTAAGATATGCAACCCAAATAGCTATCATATAGAGTCGTCTTCCATCTAATTCACCAAACAGAACTTGAAAACAGGTTACAGCTGGAGTCGTCACAGGTACTCCCTCAGCAGGTTCTTAGATTAAAAATAAAACTGGACCAACAGTATACTTAACACACAACTAAGACTCATTTTACTTATTTACCAAAAGTAGATAGCAGCTACCAACAATAGTAATATAATTTTATCCTAACAGTATTGTGAGCCTCAATTTGCCATTTGTAGTCATGTTTGTCCCAACCTATTAAAAAATCCTTTATTTTATTTTATTTTATTTTTAGTTGGGTGAAGTATTAGAAGGTCAAATGTTTCTTATCCATCTGTTACTAGTATGCCATTCATATCACTTCATAACCAGAGGCAGTTTCATCCACAGTGCTCTGTGATTGCTTCATACAATATACCAGCTTCATAAGTGTGCCAAGCAAGACTGCTGTGCAAACCAGCTTGTTCTTCTCTCTAAACTAATTGTGTCCACTGGGCCAAGTTAATGTAATGGTTTTTCCGTATCACCTTTGCCAACTGTGACAGCTGTTGCAAGGAAGCCTGCAGTGTATAATCTGATGCTTATGGACTCAGCCTCAGTTAGAATCATAGAATATCAGAGTTGGAAGGGACCTCAAGAGGTCATCTAGTCCAACCCCCTGCTCAAAGCAGGACCAATTCCCAGCTAAATCATCCCAGCCAGGGCCTTGTCAAGCCGGGCCTTAAAAACCTCCAAGGAAGGAGACTCCACCACCTCCCTAGGTAACGCATTCCAGTGTTTCACCACCCTCCTAGTG